>NW_008752181.1:1767-19064 GCF_000715545.1 Opisthorchis viverrini | reverse complement strand
AAACCGTATCCCTTCGCCGTCTAGCCCCAGCGGTTCAGGGTACAAATGACGACGTTCTTGATCCATATGAATACAATGAGGACATCGAACTCCCAGAAATGACTGAAACAACCGGACGTAAGCCTGATAGCTCTCAAGCATCTGAACCCTCTTCGGTAAGGTCCTTCTAAGAGCAACGGAATTAACCTGAAATTCTAGAAAAGCGAACTGTTCATCCTTACGGTTTAAGGAACACAGAAACCGGACTCAGTAAATCATCCGCTATGTACATCAGCATATATGTGTCCATTCTACCAATGTCTATGTGAACGTCATAATTATTGTGTGCTTATTATTACTCTTCCCTATATACTCGTACTGAACCTTTGTATGTACATTTCAGCTCATCCACGCTTGCCCTTAGACAAGCAAAACGTCGTCTAGCCTCGATAACCCGGGTTCTGTTCTAACTCGTTCTCGGATACATTCTAAACGTCTCACTCAGCTTCTGCCAGGTCACCCAAACCCAGACATAAGTGACCGAGAGGCCAGGACTGGATTCAAAACATTGACTTTCCGGCCAGTCGCCTCGTGTTAATTTCTGGACTACGTTGAATTCGTAGAAACACAGGGAATGCGCAATCAGTCAATTAGGAAACTTTTTTGTGGGACAGAAGGTACTTCATCCGGAGAATACATTTGGCAATACAAGTCAAAATAACGTCGTCCGATAAGTGATTTTTGATGGCTATTCTTGACATAACGGAACGGCGTCACGAAAAGTACGGATGTTTCCGGTGCTCCTCGCCTCTAAGACTTGAGTAGAACAACGAATGATCTAAATTGGATGACTGAACATGGGAAATTCTAACAATTTCAGGTAATACAGGAAAAGAACAAGTCTCCTGCGTGTCAGTCGCTCATCAGAAACCGGTTTAGTTACAACTAAGTGGCAGGCGCTATACAAGATCGAATCCACTAAGTGAAACAATCGTCGGGATCCGGGAAGGCCAACTGCGGTTTCTCGTATCCCAATGTGGCCAAGGTAGGTATTCCTAACTCCTTCATGGTCGGGTCTATCTCTTTCTGCATCCAATCCCAAGATCCAGAAACAACCTTGCATTTCAGCTAAGAAGAATACGTCAAAGGAAGAACAATTCTTACTCTGATCGTCTCCAGGAAGCGAATTGCGAGCGCAATATCATTCAGCCGCCGACAGGCTCGAAGAGCACTTTCAACCACTTCAGGAGGAGGGATTGAGTCTTCTTGGTGTAGCTTTAGCAGCCAATGCCTCACCCACCAACTATCTAGTGTCTGGTCATTGAAAGCATTGAGGAAACGAGATCTATATATTTCGTATGGTTCCACGCGATTGAAGTATTCAGGATTAGTAGAGTGTGCCCCGGCCTTTATTAAAGGGCGCAGAAAGGTTTCCCTCTGAGAACCTGAATCAGATAATGCATTAGAATTTGTGTTTCTTACTACGGAACAGCAAACGGCCAGCTGTCTGGACAGAGCGAATCATTTCCTAAACGTACCCGGCGAGTGGCCCCAGCACGCGAGTCGAAGGTACCGGATGCTGATTGGTTCGGTGAACGTAATAGTTTGCTGAGAGCTGAATGACTCACTGATTCGCGGACTGATACACAGGATCGAGGTTCCCGAATCGGCTTTTTCTCACCGTTAAGTGTCTTCCATTCACCTGAATAACAAAAGCGAAAAGACGATGTAGCACGGTTCTGTAAGATGTGGTGCCAGGCAATAAGCTTGCCTGTGTGGGGGCTCACGGAATAAAAGCATTCAAAAGTACCTTTACCAGCGTTCTAGATGCAGTACTTACTTCAGACGCTCGAACTCGTACAGTTGTCACAAAGATTAACCCTTTTTTCGCGTTCTAAAATACCCTCGGAGCTCACATTCTACGGGCCACAGTCTAACTCTTCCACAGTTTCAGGGCAACGGTCTCCCTCACAGGCTCCAGAAAAACACCCATCCACCTCCGCTCCTGTCTACTGAAACTTCCCAGTGCTCTCCTTAGGCGCCCGTCCAAGATCTTCCCCTGCCTAACTGAGAGTTGCTCACTACCAGAGCAGCCTTCATCACATCTTCAGCCTTATCCCTCCCATCAAACCACCTCATCTGCGCAGCGATCTGACTCTAGTGATCACGAGCCGACAGGCCCCACGCAAAGATTCCCAGAGATCTTTGTCTTGTATAGCCGCGCACCTCCATCTTACCCACCAGCATCCACTAACATGTGTTCCACCCTTGTTCAACACACCCAGCACAATTTTCGCCGATACCTCCACAGCTATGAAAACAAGCAAAGGATGGATCTTGCCCTCCGATCCTACAAGGCCATTTGACACGATCGTCTGTGGTATAATTTTGGATCAAAGGCAAAGCCCGTACGTTCTGGATATACTGTCTCGCCGGATGAGCCCATTCGTAGTCGACTGCCACGTTAGTGAAAGTCTGTGCTGGGCAATTTTTTCTGATCTCCATGCCACCGAAGAGACGTGTTAAAATTCACTCACAGGATCCACGCTAGTGATCGTTTTTGCTCGCAGAGTCCTATATGGTCTTCCTCGGAGCTGTACTTACATCTTCAATGGCATTCCCTCCGAACAGCAATGGTAATGCATCACTGGTCCCGGATCAACTACCCTTCACCTAAAATCCACAAAATCCCCAGTCATTTTAAGGCCATCCGAATTTATCAGCTCCACCGTCACCATCTGTACCTCAATTCCTGCCCGCAGTTATTTGTCACAAAGGCATTATGGTCTCAATCGTGCTCAACATCCTCCATTGCTAGTGTACCCTGATTCTTCTAAGGTTATCAAAATGGTCGGCTCACCCATCCCGCTATCCTCCCGTAGGTAAGGGCAAATATGTTACCACATATTCCTTCCTCATGTGGTTGCGCCTGGATCAGTCTTTCTTTCGGTCCTTTATGGCTCTAGCGTGATGAAAACACGCTGAGTTATATTCAGGACCATGTCGAAAGGTAATGCCATATCTCCTTAATCTGTCCCAGTGAGAACGATACTATCGCCTGACTTTTCTCCTCATAAGCAGCGTCGCCTGCAGGGGCGTCTCGGTTGCACCTATTGATACTTCGACTTACAAACGACTTACAAACCACTTTGCTCCCCAAAAAAATTTCTGTTGAATGGCCACGCTTAGAACTTTGATCTTTCGAGATTCACACCACGAAGACGGAAGAATTTTCTCCCATTCGTTATGAACCCTACCTTTTTTGTTGCGCTGCTTTAGTCCCATCGATGTACCATTTTGAATGCCCTTGACTAAGTTTGTTTTCTTACTTTGATCTACATTTCAAGCCGGACTAGTGTGCCAGCCAATTCATTTGATGTGTAGAATGCGGTTTTTGTGAACACAAATTAGCACCCCCCTTTTACAAAACACATCTACACACGTATCATGGACCGTACACGCCTTTCAGTTCAGTTTTTCTCTGAGTAGTATCAGAATGATAACCATATTTCCCCCCGCTCTCGGCAACCACGATAATACGATTCCATAACCAAAACCCGGAAAGCGAGCCTAATAATAATAATATTAATAATAATAATATGTTTATTTCCAACTTGTGGGTGGCTCAGCGGCGGGCATGAATATACGTTTACATTTAAAAAAAGCATGACTAGAGGACTTGGGGGTAATGGAGTGTGCGCGAAAAAGAGGACAATGTCAAAAATGGTGAGCGATACCCGATAAAATAATAGCAATATGTTCGTTTCTCAACTTGGAGGAAACGTGCCAAGTCGTTGCGACCTGAACGCGACGGGCAACAGCACAACGGGTAGGAAGGTACAACCAACGAGGCATTCTTATTACATGAAAAGTCAGCGCAACTGCCGGGACCGAAAAACTAGGACAATGGGTATGAGGTACGGTTCAAATATGAAGCCTGCTGACATAAACTAAAAGTGAGAACGATTGCTAGCCACGAGTGGTCTTGGGCAGTCGAGTTAATGGCCAGAGCCACAAAAACAAAGTTGGAGATGGAGATGGAGATGAAGTAATTCGACGCGGAGGCAAATGTAAACTTTTGTCTCGAAAGCACATTTTCCCTGAAACTCTATAGACTCACTTTTGCTATTGTTGTAGGAAGTCAGTGCAGTGGATAGGTTCGACGGAGAGATAATACTGATGGGGCCGAATAAACACCGTAAGTAGAACCGAAATCCTGAAAGAGCCAGAAACCGAAATTGCAATGAAAAGTCAGGTTGGTCAAATCCTAACGATCTGATCTTGCTCGATGCTCTCCCCCAAAAACGCACAGTAGCTTTGCTTCGCTATCCGTACCGCTTAAGTGGTGACCACCTCTACATCAGACAGAGCCCACCACCCATGACGTTCTCGCATCTCCGAAGCACCCCTATACATGCAATCTCCTCCAGTCATGCTTTTATTCTGACTAGCCATACGATTGTGCCTAAAGGCATGCCACCTACGAGGTGAAAATGAACATTGTTATTGCTGTTAATAATATCTTCAGTATAGCCACTCACGTTCGAAATACCCTGTGTTTGGAAAAAAACATCCGAAATTAGACGATGGGCCCCAAGAAATTTGACTGAATTTTGTCGTTATCTTTGAAGTCATACAGGCGAACTGCGTTACGGCTAAGTTTTTGGCTTCCATAGACTGGACTCGTGGTCTGACTTTGTCGCAAAAATCTTATTCTTCGGTATTGTTCTTTGTTTTTGTAATTTAATATTTCTGTCCGATATTTTTTTCAGTTTCATCCTTTACCAACTGGCTTTTGATATGCGATTCCTATGGTGCATCCGTTGACATACTTCAGCACAGGCAAACCACTGATTTCAAATCAATATTGTTGTTAGCATTTCGAGTTGGACCTTTGGATGGATGTGTTTTGATGTCTCTTCTTGTCGCTCAATGTTTTAAGGTGTTCGGGTCATCCGTTCCGCCCCGCGGTCGGTCGAACGAGAAACTGCTCCAAAATTCCAATAAGCCCTTCGAGTCTATATATGAATGAGAGGAAAATTTGTAGGTGCTGACCGGGCTGATGCTCGAGCTGCTATATATGTGCTGACTTACGTCATTTAAGCCCCACCAAACCGATTGCTAGAGCAAAAGTTAAAAACGGATAACAGCAGCGTCCAGCATAACGATAGTTAACCATGGATAAGTGGTTCCCCCAATGTGATTTGAAAAAACCGAGGCGCAATAGGCTTGAAAACCTTGGTGCCTGCACGTTAACCGACTTCTGGGTTTGTTCATTGCCCTAGGTTCTTGCTGGGGATCATACAGAAACTCGGGGCATCCTTCAAGACCACATCTCAACAAAGGCATCACCACAAAGCAACAAAACAGTGACCATAATCGCAAGTTTACAATGTCTAGCTCGGGTGAACTGGCAAATGCCGCGGTGCCCAAAGATGGAATGAATGATGGGGAGATTGCTATATGATTCCGTTATTTGAGAAACAAAAAGATTCATTTCATTGGTTACCATTTTCCAGTGGTCGCGGTAAATATGATTTACATACCTAAAGGGGTAAAAATAGCTGTAAATTATTCAGACAACAAAACCCCTTTACCTTTTTGACGCGCCAGAGCAAAGCCTGAAGAACTTAGTCTCCTGTGAAAGCATGTCGGCCGTTTTGCCGGGATCTGAAGTAGATTTCTTGTACTCACGATGCAAGCACCCATCTATCTCACGGTAGGGGGAATGTCTGGTAATAAGACCATGAGGATCATGAGCAAACGAGATGCATCAGGCGACTGAGGAATGGGTGATAGGAAAATGTTGATGACCAGTAAACATGCTTATCTACCGGAACTCCTGAAACGTAGCTGTTAGTGGATTGACATTAAGAGAGATAAGCATACTCCCACACAAATGTTGGGCGAAAGCGATGAGTGGCGTTTCCGGTCAGGAAAGAAAAATCAGTTGTTGGAAAAGGTGATATTCAGGAATAACTTAATTGGTGGGAAAGTGGCGGCACGTCGTCAGGGACGATTATGCAGAAGGTTAAACGCGTTGGCGACTGACACCTATTAAGCCTACTGAAGAATGGAGACCCGTTTAACTCTGTGACAGCAGATAATTAGGGATCCCTGGTGAAAAAATAGTTATCTAGTATAAAAAATGGTTAAAGACCCATAGGTGAGCTATAATAAAAAAAACGTTTCTACAACAGTGGACCTTGAAATTTCGGTTTCGCGGCCCGGTGGCAGGGACCATTTGCCGGTTAACCGACACAACCAGGACGGGTCCAGACTAGCGGCCACCACCAAAGGTGAGGGGAGGCACTCGTCATACTGAAGGGGCGGCGGGTATACGAATGCATCATGATGCAATGCAACAGGACTACCTCCTTTATGACGTACCGACCGTCACACGAGGTTTTCATTCTTTGTGGAGGCTACCAGATCTGCAAGATGGCGTGCCACCAAATAGTCCTGATTGCGGCTTATGCATTATTAAGAAACTTCAGCTACCATATATTTTACCCCGTCGGAAGAAAGCTGGGTCAGAAAAACGCCCCAGTTAATTCGAACATGCAAACGACGAACACCAGCGAAAGGCAGGTCGCTGAGGCAAACGAGGCGGCAGCTACCATTGAGACAATCGAATGAGAATGTAGATGGCCAGAGCATATGAACCTTGGCTAAAGGATGACGGAGCATGAGGTATCGAGCCCAATATTGGCGTACCGCAACGTTGTGTGCGTGAGTTGAATGTGTCACGAGGCGTATAATCCGTTCTAAGATATGAGGAATTCTGGATTTCGCTTGTTTTGTACTGGTTATGGTTAGGCAGGATGAGACATCACTCGTAAAAGGAGCGGACAGAATAGTCTAGGGCAGAGGCTTAGCTGGGAGCTACATGGTGTGAGTTACTTACAGCAAGTCAAAGAAATGGCAGGGTATGTTAACAGGGCGACTGTTTTTCTAAATTATTGTTTCAATTTTTACCGCCCAGAAAAACCTACCTTCGTGAAACGCGGAGGTGGTCTGGGTCACGTTATTAAAGGAGATTGGGGGAAATTAGTGTATTAAGTAAGGCAGCGACCTCATACGTAAGAAAGCCGTCTACAGATTTTGAAAATGTATGTTGATGTGTAATATTTTGAAACTAATCAGGAAGACTGTTCCAGATACAGGTGTAGTAAAAAAGGAAGAAGTATCGTAGGTTTTTACGCGCTTGCAGACACAATAAAAGCCTGTGTATTGACTTCACGTTTGGCCTAGCCCCTGCTAAAAAAGCAACCGGTGTAAGGGAGCTAAATTGAGCTTCTACCTTATGAGCCACAGCGGATCAAGGACTACCGTTGTAACAGTGATCCTGCTGATGCTAGAGGCATGCGGGTAGTATTTTTTCTTGTGAATCCGCTTTACGTCTCTTGAAAAGTGATATCTATTGCGGAATTTGTGTAGCCGCTTTGTAGCATTTTCTCGGATTTGAGCGACAGTCAATGAACATTCAGGAAAGTTCAGGAAGACGCTTTCAAAGGAAGATAGTTGTTCAGTTTTCGTAAATAAGATGCAAATGAGAGTTTGGCTTCCCTGTCAACTAGTCTGTAACTTGGCATCTGGCATTTGCTGATGAATAACTCCGCAGCAAAGGCCTTCTTCCCTTCGTTTGGTGCCATGACCAGGATAAGGATGAAGATCCCGTGATTGGAACACCTTGAGAATGGGGATGTTCCGACCTCTCTATGGGATTTTGAGAAGGTTGCAGAGACCGATGGACTATATGCTGAACGGGGTAATTTGGCGGCGCTGAAGGCCCTCCACAGTGGCCGGGCGAAGGCGGCCCTGGATGCGACCAGAAGATGCCCTCGGAAAGTGGACTGGGCCGCGGCGAGGAAGTCCTCGAAGCGTAGTTCCACACGCTGGCTGACCGCCAGGAGGCTGTGGGGCGGTTCAAGACGGCCATGATGGCACATGGATATGACTGTTTTTTCTTCGGCCTGCAGCATTCATTAGATCTCGCTTTGCCGGGACTGGACGGAGTGTCGCGGCACCGGTTTCTGTCTGACCAGTTCATCGGCGGAGTAAAGCCTGCGCTAGGTGTCCAGTTGCGGTTTGCGAAAAGGACTGGTTAGCTGCGCGTGAATGACCAGGTGCATCTGGCCCGGGAATTGACCGAGGCAGCACTGGTCACGTTCCAGTCGCAGGAGAACAAGGATGGTTCAACAGTGAACGGACTGCAAACAAGAGTAAGCCGACTCGCGGAATAGCTTGCGGCCATGAAGACAGAATCGCGGGGCTGCGCTCGAACGAGCGGGTGCTACAAGTATGGCAGACCTGGTCGTTGAAAGAATCAATGCCCACGTCCCCGAACACCTGTACGTAATAAAAATTTGGATTACTTCCCTTTTCCAGAGTAAGCTGCGATTGGCGCAGTGACACAGACTATCATACAAGCCGTTATCGAGATTGATGGGTAGAGGCATTTGCGTTCGTTTAATAAAAATACAGGGGTATCGCTGAGGCGGAGGGGGAACCAAGCTGAATGCAGACCGTGCGCACTGGCCGTGAGAGCAGTGGGTGGATATCAACTGAAGGTTGACGGATTGTCGAAGCACCCGATACGCCTGGGTGACGAGTTAGTTCAGCACGCGTTCCTGATAAGCCCAGACATAGAAGCGACAATATCCGGGCCAATTTTTTCAAGGGCAGGGATTCCGTGATTGAACTAATGCAGGGAATGCTGGTGAGAGTGTATGGCGCAGTCAAGCTTGAAGGTTGTGCAAGCGTGTCCAAAAGCTTCCGTTTTTTAACGTACCGTCAGTACGGTCCACGCCACACTACTCATGAATTGACTAACCTCTCGTACGGTAAAGCTCAGTACTAGGGTAAATGGGTGGGTGAGTTAGGAGTGCATTAAGCATACCTGACTGGGAGTGTGACCCGAAGAGCCGAAGTGTATTGAGAATTGGGGTGCGGGGTGAATATTGTGTAAATTATGTTTGAATGTGCGGCAGGTGTAGAATATTTCCAGAAGGATTTGTGAATCGTGAAGATTTCTGGGTTGTGAAAGCATTTGCATCATCAAAAGATGTGGAGGGTGATATAATGCAGAAATAAGCAGTGGGTGTTAGGGGTGGGTGCCATCCGAAAATGGTCTACAGTTGAGACGGAAGTGGGTGAGCGTGATGGTGAAAGTACGTAACGGTTTAAGATTGCCGCCGGTATTTGAGAATGTGGGGTTTCATCAAGCTCGCGGTGCGCGTGTTTTGACGTACTTGACAAGTAATTATAGGGAAGATGGAGCAAAGTCCAGTTATCTTGTAAAGGACAAGGGATGAATTCCTAAAGGTGCGGTCAAGGGTGCGTTAAGTACCGTGGCCTTGAAAATGAATGTTTGAGTCGGAGTGCGCATTTTGGCGGGGGCGGAACGCGGAAAGTCGGAGAATCGGGGTCTATGACGAGCACAAATGCTGTGAGTGTCCGACGTGGTCACTGCTAGGGCCGGGGGCGTGCTGCGTCGGACGCTTCAGGGCCGGGAGAGAGCTCTACTGGGATTATGAGGAAATTTGCAGCTTTCACGGAGGGTTAGAGAGAAAGTCCATTTGTAGGAGTGGTGGAGTTCTATGAAGGTCTATGGGTCCAAGGCTTGAAGCAACCACGGAGCACTGAGAGTATAAAGGTACCATGGGATGGTCAGTGCATGTACTGGCGGTTGATGACGCAACAGGTACAACAGCATGTGGGACCAGGTTTGCAGTGGGACAATGTGGCAGATGGTTTGTAACAGGATGTCCTCGAGCATTCGTTCATAGATGCATTAGCAGTCTGTACGATTGTGGGGTTGGTCAATTAGTTGATCATATGAGTTGTTGGAGCCGGCGGAGTCCATTTAGCATCCCGGAGGAAGGATATGATAAGTGGAAATCGGGGCAAACCGATTGTTCAGTGTGGCACCAGGACGAGGTTTAATGTCAGGGTACAGAGTGGGTGTCGATAACGAAGCTGCCTCAGCGTCATCAGGGACGTTTGGGGTCTCATAAAAGTGCGATTTCACTGCAGATGAGACTGGTTAATTACCTAGGCTCTGTAACGAGCAAATGGTATTTTTGGGTGGCGCGTAATACCAGTGGGAGCAAGACGGTCTTCGCTGCGGGGGTATTCATTAGAAAATGTTAACTGACCAGTTACAGACTACTGGACAGGGAAAAACTCTCATTTGCATCTTATTTACAAGGACTGGACACCCACCTTCTCTTGAACGCGTCCACTTGAACTTTCCCGGATATTCATCGACTCAAATCATTCATTGCTCGAGTACAAGCAAATGGTATAAAGCGACTACATAAATTCCACGACAGATCTGCCTTTTCAAGAGACACAAAGCGAATTCACAAGAACAACACATACTACTCGCATGCCTCCTTATCTGTAGTAGCACCGTCACACTAGAACTTTCAAGAAGGCAAAACAGAATTGGGAGCTGGGTTTCTATAAATTATACAGACCTCAACAGTAGACACTCATTCGAAACGAATGGTCCATTTGGACCACAAAAGTACGAGCCGAATGAGCAAATAAGCTCCCAAGTGAGACAGTACCACGTGCACAAAGTTGAATAGTCACAGGCTGGAATAGCCACAGGGCCAAATGAGTGAATTGACGAGGACAAACGCCAGTTCATATATACGCACTAATCATAAACGTTGAGGGAATGTTACAAATAGGGGCAGAATAAACGTTGGGAATTTCCAATGTCAACGTAATGGATGATACAGGTTCCGCTAGTTGAAGTTTGCTTTGGGGTTCATTCTGCTGCTATGCTCGCATGTATTGACGGTGTACTGAATAGCGAAGTCGTGTGTGTAGATGGGTGCACGGAGCATCTTCGATTGTGTGAAGTCAAATGATCATATGTGCGCGGATTGGTGGGTGGGGGAGGGTTTAATCTGTTAGCTTCCCTGATCGAATTACGGGAGAGAGTATGCTGTCATTGCTTTCGAGTAAGGCCAGCGTTAGCTTTTATGGTCCCGAATATTTCGGTGGAGGAGAGAAAGGCATATGATGTTAACAGACGCGCTGCATCGATTTCATCCCGAAACCGAATTATTATTGGGCAGCACACGGATGGCTTCAACTTTCGGAGCCACCAAACTCTGCATGTCACATGCAGACAGGATGGTAATTTTTGTGTGTTCAAGCGGAATTTGATCGAGGGCGTTGAATATTATGACCTGATGACTGCATTCAATGCGCTGACAAAGCACAAGGTCGATCGTATCCTTGAGAATTGGCACATTTTCTAGGTTGACCGGATTGCATAATGCTTCAGGATTAATAACCCATGCAAAAGACTATATGGTTCGGAAGAAGGATATTTCTTGTTCCATCTTGTGCAGATTTACTCTGAGATTTTCCAGGGATCCTACCGGCGATGGGGGTTGAGGCAAAGGTATGTCACATTGTACATCGAACAATCTGAGGTTGCACGGAGCACCATTTTTACCGGCTTCGAAAAGTAGGGGGTTGGGAGCTGGGTCTTCTGGTTGTGAGACGCTTCTTTCAACCTACTGAAGGGGATAGATGACGAAAATCTGGGGTCTTGAAACCATTTTAACGAGAAAGACGGGAACGGTGTCATAGTGCGTCAATTCGGAGCAGACTGAGGAGCGGTTGAGTTGGGAGAATACCGATGAGAGAGCAACAGGGTAGCAGAGGAACTCTATATCGTATTGCCGGGGTCACAGTCAATCTTAACTAACGACGTGAGCTGTTAGTTTAGGTAGAACTGTGGAAGCGTGGGAGAGTGGCAGCAAGTCTACAGCAGCAAACAGGGATGATTATGCAGATGAGGACTAAACGTCTTCGACGAACTGAGGGCCGGCACTGATAAGATTAGGCCCAATGAAGAATGGAGGGCCGTTGGCCTTTGAGATCGCAGCAACTTAAGAGCCTACCGTAAATAAATAGTCATCTGGTATAGAATAAAATTAAGGACCTAAGTACGGGCTAGAATCCAAAAAATCCACAAAAACTGACCTTAAAATTTTATTTCTGCACCCCCGTCAGTTTGTCTTCTCCCTACCGAAGAAGTCGCTAATCTTACAAGATCCATTGTTATTGCAAACAGCACAGCCATATCCGACCAACACCCTTCATTTAAACAAAACAACCTCCAGTCTCACAGGTTGTAATTTGTTGTCAGCTCTATCCGGACCAAAATACCTGCAAACGTACGTTGGCCTTGTTCAACATCTAGCCCAGAAAATTCTGCTGCTCACAGTATCACACATCCCGGCCCAATCTCCCCTAAAATGACATGCGTCACGAGTTTGTCCAGAAAGCCAAGTATGGTAGTGCAATTACGGCAAGACACAGCCTTGCCCAGTTTGATAGCGTACCAGTAATTATTAACTGCCTACACTTGACCGTGCCCTTCCATCCGCCCATTCATTAACTGAAGTTGCGAACAGACACCTCATCCAGCCACAGCCGAGTCCAGGATGCATTCAATGTAACCTGCTGGACTTCACGTTTGGGTGTGAAGGTCTCGTCGACTTTCATTCTGTGCTCCTCCTCTCCCGAATACGGAGCCCGCCACTTCCCCTGGACGATTTACCTCCTTTATGTTCATTAACTGTCGGCACACGTGTGCCATTCCTTTCTTGGCACTGAGAAACTTCTTAGATAAGTGTTTTTTCACGTTTTTCCCTCAACCTATGCTAGTTGTCTGGTTACAGCTTAGCAGGGCAGAAAATACTTCCCTACATGCATATGCGTGGTTGTCAAATGGTCTTTAGGGATGCCATGAAATTTTGTCAACATGGGTAAGAATCCTGGGGCCCGCAATGATGTTCCTTCCCCCAAAAAATCGTAAATCCACATTTTGGCTTCAAGAAATGAAGGCAGAATGAAGGCCAAAATTTAGTGGTATAGTACTGCAATCAAAGCTATAGGAACCGGCTGAATGTACGAGACAATGATTAGTCTATATGAAACATGCGAAAAAGAACGCCTCAGGCCCCTATTTAAACCAAACGTTCCACTGTGTTGCGAACCGCAGTGGTCGTTGGATGCATGCGCCTCAATAACAATGCAGGTCAGCCCGGTTAGAATGTCATTTTATTAGGCCCAACCATGTCAGAAACATTCAAGTTTCAGTACGCGGTAACAAACAATTGAACTTCAAAGCTTCCTGGACCAGTTAAAAATGGATGCGGCGCGGGAGTTAGTACTCCCCTTTACACCTACACATGACATGACTGACCTTAGCTGCTGTCTAAATGAATTAAGATCGGAAAAAGTCCCGCAAATCATGTAGTGTTTTACGAAGTGGCTTTGATTAGGCAGTTTGCGGCAATCACTTTTATTGCAACTTCTGCCAACATAACAGCATGCACCTTTGGAAGAACGGAGATGGAAAGACAGTAGAGGGAATATGCCGAGAACACACTAAAGAATGTGTGCATTTTCCACACTTTCGTGTCAATGTGCGGCCAACCCACGCCTTATTATGCTCCACCATCTGCCATTGATTTATTACTGTCCTTTGTAAACTTTGAACTGAAATACGGAAGCCTTATCAACCAGATAGGCCAGCTACAATAAACAAAGTGAAGAAAAATGCACGCATTCCTCATGATAAGAATGGTTTCACGCCACGCAAAGTTCTTAATAAGGCCGTAGCTGTCTAGTTTAGATGGCTCTCATGAATCAGGAATGTACATCCTCCATGTTGGTACGTTTCTTGGTAATCGCCCAGTAAATTTTCCCTTAGAAAACCCCCTAATAACCCTAATTGTCTTCTTCAAGACTTTCATGCGCGGGGACAAACGCGAATCGAAATATGACTCATGGTGACAATAGCCAACCAGAGCGATAGAAAATCAATAGTTGGTCAAGTCTTTGCTCTCTTTTTCGGACAGGCGCTTTGTTTGCGTCACAATACTTTATTACTCCGCTGAATTTGTGCCAAAACTCCACACTAATGACCATCTTGCTGTGCCCCCCGCTTGTTGTACTCATTAGTGCATAGTGTATGGTAGCCATAATATACTTCGGAAGGAATATGCACCAATAAAGGTTTTTAGTGTAGTTGACAATGGTGAGATGCAACACGTATGAAAATAAATGCAAGGCACTGTAGGAGCAAGTCAAAGGAAAAACATTCAGTCTGTGCGAGTTCCTTGGTGAAAGTTCGGACGGCGGGGGCGTTTCATCTCCACAGAATAGCTGCCACACGTGTTCCATAATCGTCCATGGATTTGTGCAGAGTGGTTGAAATCCTGATTCCTGGGTGCGCGCGAGTCTATGTGAGTTGAGCATGTTCCGTTTCTCTATATGTAGGTCTATTTGCATGTACGTGGGTTGTCAGCACATGACCTGTTGCTAGGCGTATCAGATGGTAGACAATCAATTCCATTTGAGCTACCTTTTCGTGTCGTGATTTGTTGTTGGGAAAAATCGGGCCCATTGATGCACGAAACGACTGTGAGCTGTGCAGTCAAGTGAGTTATGAACGTGCGGAGTAACTTGTGCGTGCAGGAAAATAGATAGATCTCGTGATTTAGTGGTGGCGGTGAGCTGTACAGTCGTGCATGTGGTTGAAGGGATGGCTGCACGTTCGCTAACACAGTATTCCTACAACGCGCAGCTGGTTCCATCCGACCTCAACCTTGCCCGAACAAGTTCCCTCGGCCAGCCACATCTTAACCTCCATGGAGCCCCTGGGTGTCTGTTACAAATTTAACCCGTTTTCGAGACATCCTAGCCTACTCCAACGGTCAAAGTTTTGGTCTTATTCCTCGCTTTTGTGACTGGTTTGAGAGCATAAATCAAAGCCACCGCTTATCACGTTCTGTCGATGAGTTTGAGTTTTAATTAAGGTCCATAAAAATTTATTTACAATCTCACTTTTGACACTATTTCCGTCACCTGGAGGCCCACTGCTCATTTACTACCATGCATGGTGATTCCACATTACTCGAAGTTCGTTGTGTCAGGATGGCCTCGATGTTCGAATATTACTATTTGTTTTGCTTCCTATCCTTTTTCGCAACTACTCATTTTCTATGCTTTGACTGGTACTCGCAGCTGGCGTCCTTTTCACATTGTTTCTGATTGTACTTTGTGATCGCGCCTATCGACATGCCGCTCGCTATTTTGAAGCAAACACCATTGTTTCTAACAATCAAATCAGTTACAATCCCCTGATCTAGAGTTTTTTGCCTTTTTGCCGGAAGAAAAGAAAATCACAGTGATCAAGCAACAGCTTCATTAGTTTTAAATGTCTCGTATTTATCGTAGCTCGCTGTTCGGCAAACATCAGTGACAAAATATGATAATATGGACCGTAGGTTGAGAATGGCATCGGCTAAGCACCGCGCTTTGAAGTAACCAACCTAGATAGTTTGTCTCCATCCACATCGATGTTCCAGTGGTATTCCACTTAACTAGCAAATCACTGTTCATTTGAGGGCGCTGATAACTCAATGAACCCTATGACACAAAAAAGCCGCAAACTTTGTTGTCGGAATATATGCAGTCTTAAAAAAAGCCTAAAAACCATCCTTCTATTTCGTTCTAGGCAACCTAATGAGGCAAGAACCGATTGACATGTCAACCGAGCATCGTTGGCTGCAAGCCACAAGTTGATCCGTCATGTCAGTTAGATTCTCTCAGCTTTATGGTATCTGCAGTGTAAGTTGCACCTAGAAAATTGACCAGATATCGTGCGTAACGAGCCGCACGTACATCAAATACGCTTGTCGCAACTGCTTGGTCGAGCAGCTTGATCAAGTAGCTTCAAAATTTTGAGGAATTTTTTTGATTTATTGTGGGATACAATAGTGGGCTTTATTGATGATAGACCAAGGCGTCTTAATAGCATGAAATTATGTGACAATACACAGCACTGACTGCGGAACGTCTCCTACTTGAAGCAATATTTTATCGGAGGCGTTGCTTCCGACAGAGATTGATTGAATGCTGCCAGGGCAGGATGAAACGTAGCATACCAGCATTTCACACAAAAATTAATGAGAATATGTACGCCATTTATTCACTTGACGTTCTTCAAACCGTTCACTGATTATCGGGGGTCAGAATGTGCATGAGCCCGTTTCTGTCATGACGACTGGAAAAATAACGCTTCTTACGGTGCGACATCAAAGGTATCCATGTGAGTCTGTCAGGACAGAGTAAATAAGACACTGTGATGTGCAGGAGTGATCCACCCATATCTTTTGCGCCTAAGAATGTATTGTTTGCAGTAACAACTTCCACAAATTGCTATAGCTGTCGAATAATATCCAAAAATCGTCCGGAACATAACAATAATACTCAATGTGAGCAAACCGAAATTAATTTCACCAAGATTATGAGGTTTTCAAAATTGTGGATTCCATTTGTTGCACCGTTCAGCGATATGATGCACCAGGCATTTGGTTTGAGTGGGTAAACTTTCAAAGTCATCGAACACCACCGATTCGCCTGTGTTCACCGGATTACAAGATAAAGTACGAAATCAATTAAAAAAATACTTTAACGTTAATTTGTACACTCCAGATATGAGATAACATCTACAAAGTATCCAATGAAAGTTTCGACCAGGTGGATAGTCGGATAACGTTTAGATCTCCTATGCTCATGAGGCGCCAAGAGGCCGCTGGCTATTCGCACAATGAGACTGAGTTCACGAAATCAACGGCATTTTCAGACTTGCCACTTCATAGAGTAGAAAATCTACGTATAATGTATATGCGCCTGTATTAATAAAAATCCTTTACTATGGCGATTTTTTTAGTGGACTAAATCTTCAGGTGAATAAAAATCACCGACTTTGAAAACCTTATCTGTAACGCTGCTGAAACTCGACTGTATCTGCATGCACGTCTATCACATGAGCTTATGTGTCTCCCCCTCTCTCTTCCTGTTTCAGGTACCATGGTCAAACCACCACGAGCCCCGGACAGGAAAGAATAGCCGCTGGTACAACCCCCCTGACTGACCTTGACCGGCCCACCTTTTTGTACACCCCCTTCTTCCGGGTTCGGTTCGGTTTTATACACGTGCGCTGTTGCTACACTCCGGTCTTCTTCCCTGTACCACCCGACCTGTGCGCATGTGTGCTGTGTATAGTGCGAGGTTTCATTAATACCAGTCCGTATACCTGCACATTTCAGAACTGACGTGTGCCGTCCTCTCGAACGTCGAATGTGGCGCGGTACGTTCGAAATCGGTTTCGTCTTTCCCTCGTGCAAATTCGTGAACATTTTTTCGTTGTTCAATCTATTCACAGAGTACACACGAGTAATTGTTGAATTTTATTACTCTAACAAAAC
>NW_008752181.1:0-610 GCF_000715545.1 Opisthorchis viverrini | reverse complement strand
CAGCCGCGCACTCGTCAACAAAGTCACAGCCTCTGAACTGGACTGAGTCAGATGTGCGGGGACAAGGGGCGAAGCCAATCTCCAGCTCCACTCCGTCAAAAGCGGCATCTCTGTTTGTGGACCCAACCATCGCCCAGTACCCCGACACCCAAAGCCACAAACATGACTACAGCCATCCGGAAGATCCCTCGTACATCCAGTTGTTCACAGTGATCGCTGGCGGATCGGGTGTGCACACAAACACGGAAGAAGAGCGACTGCAGCCAAAAAAGCCATATAAAACTCGCCATATTAGAAAACTGCTGGCTGACTTCAAGGTGCAGTCCTCCGCAAAAACGAGCCTCTTGGGAGCGCCATCAAAATCATTACTTCTTGGTACAACCACCCAGCGCTCATGGCCTCGCAGAGACACTCTTCCGGTTAAACCGCGCCAAAACCCCCAACGATCCCGAAAGGCGAAAGCTTGCAGCAAACCTTTGATCAACAGCAAATCTGGTCGACGAAAAAGGGATGCTGAAATAGCTACAAACAGCATCGGTCAAAATCTTTGCCCATACGGGAAAACCTCCGTCCACGAGAGTCAAAAAGCCCGAGCAACCCGAGCTTTCAC
>NW_008752180.1:251750-253878 GCF_000715545.1 Opisthorchis viverrini | reverse complement strand
GAGCTCTGATTGGCCGAAAAGGTGGACCCAACAGCCAATAATTATCCAGTATCCGCCGATGCCAGTTACCAGTGGCGAGTACAGAAGGCGTCGGAATTCCGAGGATGTTCTCGCCTCTTATACTTTATGTACGACACACTGCACATGTGTTCTTGACATAGTTTTCAGCGTTTAATGAAATTAGTGCATCTCTGGTGGTACTTTTAACGAGAACACATGCATGTGGAGTTCAGACTGAGAACTGAGCTGAGACACTACCGTTACTATACCCGGATACCAGCTGAAGAATACCATTTTGCTGCCGATGGCTACGTCACACGGACGTACCAGTACTTATACTTCGGTCGCGCAAATTCGTTTGGTGTTTACTGATCCCCATTGTGATAAGCTGCCAACTGCAGTGATCTTAGGAAATCAGTTTGTTCCTCCACGTTCACAAAAGGAGCATCGTGCATTTTCGCAGTAAGGTTAGAGTTTTCAGTCCAAGGTAATGGGGAGCATTGATCAATACAACTTCGACGAGTCATCACAAATTTAAAGTTCACCTTCTCGACATCGTGCACTCATGCACAACTTCTAAGGCAGAGAACCATATGTAATCATCATCAACAATCGGGCTAAATTGAGGATGGAAACTAACATGGAAGGGCGGAGGTCAGAGAGGACTGGCGCTGTACGGGCAAACGGGCAGTACGATGACCGGAAGGAGGAACGTGAAGAGTGTTTGTCCTTGATAACAGCTCATACCGCTTGTGGATCAGCTGTGGTGTCAGACTGGAAGCTGAATTATTTTCTGAAATAATAATGGATTATTACCACAAGGTGACCGGGACATTACTTTCAATCTGGAAGGGCACGCTGGTGCTGCTAAATACCGGACTTCCTTCCTCAGTGTCCTCTTTGTCCCGAGGAAGATGAGCCACTGGTTCATGGGTTGGAGGTGGAACAGACACATCAGTGTTCGCGGACAGACCGCTAGGAATAGCTTGGATCCCAGAAACAGTAGCAGGGAGCGGATTCGTCCACTTTAAAGTGGTCATTACTCCACTTGCCTGTTGGTCGAATTCCTGCGCCGGCGTAAACCTAGGATTTGTTGACGACGGTAGATGACGAGGAACAATAGATTGGTTTCTATGAAGGGCGTCGGCAAGATCTATCAAAAGGCAATAAAAGCAACAGAAGCACCGGATGAGTTGATATGAAAATAAAAAAGTGATATGAAGTTCAACCATTAACCCAATAAGGATAATCCCATACGAGCCATCTGATTCAAAAATAGGACCAGCCTTCAGGTAGACTCTTTGGCTAGAACATCTCCAGGAATTGATCTCCACGAACGCTCGCAGATATTCAAATGACTGCTACAATTGGTTACGTAATCATCACAGAAGATCCTGTAATTAATTAATCAATCGGAAAAATTCTATTTCCGTTCATACTTACGATTGCAACACATCAGGGTTGGTGTTGATAGATATAGACAACGGTTTTAACCATTATCAAGGACAGCAACGCCAGTGCTAAAACCTGATGTTACACTGCCATATGTTTGCTAGCACAATACTGGACGGCAAACCATGCTAGCTTGCACGCTTGAAACCTCCAGAAGATCCCTGGTACCATCAGAGTGCTTTGCCCAAAATTCGTATCCCCCCTAAAAAAAAACCTGCTGTCACCCGAAAGAAGCATAAGCACTGAGATACTGCCAGGTTACCCAAGCCTGAACAAAAGCAGTCGTGTTTCGGTTCAAGCCACGGGTCAGTAGGTTCGCACCTTAACCACTGAGCTAGCTCAAGCTCGCGTTACAATTGGATACAACCATAAAAGGAACGAAACAAAGATGTGCCGAAAATTAAGGTCTATTTGGTACTGCTATTTCAGACAATATGCGCGTGAAGACAACAACATGGCACACCAATCTGTAAACCGTGTGTAGTGCAGCCCAAATCAAAGTGCTCCCATGTACACAAAATATTCCACTACAGACATGGAAAATCTATCCAGTTTTGTAAACCTAACACCTTCAGTCATTTTACATGTAGCTGCAGTAGTCTCTATTAGGACCGAACGAATGAAACTCTTGACCGAAAGCGCCTCCGTCAAGAAGAGACTGGACCTTACCGTGGTG
>NW_008752180.1:242669-247727 GCF_000715545.1 Opisthorchis viverrini | reverse complement strand
TACAATAAGGCTTTCAAATAAGTCATGGTTGTACGGCAGTGAAGCATCGGTGTTGAACACTGATGTCATGCTGTCGATGATGATGACCGAAAGCGCCTAGCTCACTGACCGATAAACAAGAGAACTGACTGAATTTCACCGCCGCTGACTACAAGGCATGTCTTTGAGAATGGCCATCCACTTAATACTATCATGTTTTCCGTTACGAAGCAGTGTAAATCACTACTGAAAGCAAAATGTTTCAGGTTTAATGAGTTGCTAGCCTAAGGCCACTATTTCATGCTCAAAAGTGCATAATAATCACGTTATGCTTTCTCTGGTCTCCATTGATGGGCTTAAGTCAAGTCTGGTCGATATTCTTGACTGAGTATACTCACATTGCTTTGTAGCTGTGCAAGGTGCGTTGCAACTCGCAGTCTGTGCTCCTTTTCCGTGCGAATTTAAACTCAATCAACTTGTGATAAAATCACACTCCGCGGCCCATAGATAAAAGTAGAATTTAGACAGAGCGCCTCGGAGGTCACTTTCAAAGTCATGTGCCCCCTAGATGTGAACTTTCACAACCAATTAAAATTCATAAGTAAAATGCTTGGCCTTCTGAGAGAGAGAGAGAGAGCATGTTTACATACATACGTATATATACGCATATACGTATATATACGTATATATATGTATGTATATACATATATAGTTCAAAAAACCTTGATCATGGTCGAGAAATCCGGTGCCGGCTTTCCTATGCTGCAGGATTAGTCGGAAGAACCAACCTCCAATGTTCCGCAAAAAAGGATCTGAACCGATGGCACGTATACAAAGGGGGATGACGCATTCCAAAGCTTACTGTGCGTTTTCTCATCGACACATTTCCGTTTAAGGTTATACCGTGCTAGGAGCAACAAGGTGCACTATCGACTATGAAACCTGTAATCCCTTCCCTTCCGCGGCATTATTGCGAACGAAACTCGGGTATTTAACTCCTTTGTTGAACTGAGCTTATGGCCTTCAGCACTCTACGTAAACATCATCTTCGCGAATGGTGCTTTTCCATATTAACTTAATCCTTTTAAATCTACAGAAACTTTACACACTGACTTTCCTGATTCTCACATCATCTGGACTGGACCACGTGAATCTTGCTATAACCAAAAGCTGACTTTGGTAATGACAAGTCCTGAGTAAGGATAATGAAAGTGCGTAAACACAGTTAGTTGCACGGTGCCGTAAGGTGAGATGGTTGGAGTTATCCAACGCACAAGCGTGAAGCACCAGCGAACGACGAACTTTCATGTCATAGGAACTGTCGCAAAAAGTACGAGGAATGCAAAGCTGAAATAGAAATAACCAGTGATTTTCGTCGATTTTTTCTTCGATGAAAGTGATACCCTTGTGAATCCTCAAATCAAAGACTGACAATAAGACCTTGCAATCTGAAGTGACAGACCCAACGAGTGGGTGATGGAACCTCACTGAATGATTACGTGAGCTCTCCAGAACCTGCGGACGAGTACGACAAATACAGTAGTCACAGTCACAGGGCTCCTGGGTGGGAAAACGCAATTCGGCTGGTATTGGAACACGACATATCACCTTCGAGGGTACGTACACCCAAATCTTTGATGATCCTTTATGCATTCTTACAGTGCATGTATGAATTAAAAACCTAATTCGCCATCCTGTGAGCGAATTCGCCCTGCTAAAAAACATAGTCCCCAAATAAGTGGTGAACAGAGATTCAATCCAAAAGAATAGTTAAAGGTGTAGTTGGAAGTCAATGGAGCCCAAGGAAAACAAATTGGTTCGGTTGATGGAGAATCGTCCCTTGATCCCGATAAATGAGTGTAGATAATTCGGTTTCATTCTAACGACACTATCACGCGTGGTAAGCTGTTTTGGATAAAATCTTCAGCTTCAAAATGGTACTGACGATGTGGGCACTTTGCTCTTGACCGGCCTTCCTAGGGTCACGAAGGTTTTCTAAATAAGTCCCCTCTATTCTTTCCACTCCTCATTAGAGCCTCTTTTCCATGGCAGTATAATATTTACTCATCTTTCTAGCACTACGGTATTCCTTTCCATTTTTGTAATTCTTACTCTGAACTCACGACAGTTAACACAAGATAAGTCTCTAACAAAGTCACTCTCAAGACGTATTGTTTACTCTATCAAAAACTTGGCGATCGAACATCACTCACTGAATTCAGATTTACCGGCGCCCTTGGAGTAGGAATTCCCACTAAAAAACACTATCACTAAACGATCGGCTGATTCGTATTTCTGGTCATGGCGGTTACGTAAGATTTCACAGCCATCAATTTTCAAGGTGTTACGCATTATGCTTCGTCCATTAGATGCAAATCCCACACAGTCACTGTGTAGCTTCCTTCAACACAGATTCCGTACATCAACTGACAGCGTATACTCAAAACTGGCAGACAGCAAACCCATCACACAACAAAATCTTCTGAACGCAGAACAAAGGAATGGAAAACTACCTAACTCGGAATCAACTAGAGAAAATCGGATTTCGCTTTGCCGTTTCAAGAATAAAACAGTGTCTTTTGCGTCAGTTGTTCTCGCACGAATCCTTCGGGAGACTGACAGCACGTTTCTAAGTGAAAAGCTGTGTGGATGAATATGAAGGTCGAGCGAAAAAAACTGTATTAATACCGACTCTGAAAGCTTGAGTTTAGGAACACTAGCTAACAGTAACTTATCACGCGCTCACAACAAAGAGCTAGTCGCTCACCTGCCATATCCAGACCGGCTTGTCCGACACGCCGACATCGGTCTTCGAGCTCCTGATCAAAAGCTTCTCGGTCGTGGTCACTTAACGAATCGGACGTGCTAGGGAAAGTTGGACGTCGTGAATCTGGATTAGGAGTGCTTTTGTTACGACCGTTAGACTGTATGGAAAAAGGCTCACCTCTTTGCGCTGAAAGACTCCAGAGCTGGTGTAGATGCCAAGGCAATAGGTTCCTTGGTATCCAGTAACCGGTGAAGTTTCCAAATGAGAAGTTTAATGAACGATACCAAACACGTTGTGAACAAACTGTACACTAGTGCACCAACCAAACCGGATGATACCTGAAAGCAGGTTGGCTAACAACGGATGCCACTTACCAAGTAGGTAATTAGAGGTGACACGAAAAATATTATCCATGTATAAATATGCACCAAGTTAACAAAGTGTGATTGCGCTGAATCAATATAGAAACCTCCTGTCAGGGAAGAAACAATGTCTTCCTTGAAAATCCTCCCTATCGTCCTTAGAAGCATTCAGGTAAGATTAATTTCGGTTGATAATGGTGCAACTGGCATCAAGTTCCTCTGCCAAAAAACTGTGAAGGAAACAGAAGGAACTCATTATAAGAGCTGAAAACATGACGCCAAACCAGACGACCTAAGACAAAATTATTATCCGGAATAATCTTTCCTCCCAACAAAGCAAATACATTGGAGATAGGCAGAACAGCCAGAATGCAATCCGAAAAATCTCACGGTAATTTCGCTTATATCAGATTAGCGAAGGTCTAGTTATGATAGACCATAACACAATCTTCAAGGTTTTTTGGACAGGATATTCTTTTTCACGGTTCATATATCTCAGAAATGCCAAACAATGGGAGTTGGAAATGTGAGCGAACCCTCTACTACGATAAGGCTCCCTGTGAGATAGTTAGAAGAGTAAGATCATTCTGCACTCTGCGGTTGAAATGCGATCAGGAAAGAAGTGAAGACAGTGACGCCCGTTCCTCTAAAAGAACGCATTGCATATTAATCTGAAGAGGAACTGTGCAGATAGGTAGTGAAAGTGATAGCTTAACTCACGAGGGCTGTTGAATGCATGATAGGGTGAAGCCTACCAGTGTCATCAAATACTGAGGAGTTGAGCCTCAGAATTCAAACCACGGAGGCGACAGCTGTCAGTCCGACTGAGTATACTGGGCGAGATGGCCCAACTGGTTAGAGCGCGAATTTACTGACCGGAAGGTTCGTGGTTCGAATCCGACATCCGCCACTCGACTTCCCTGTCTAGGCTTGGGCAACCTGGCAGTATCCCAGCCCTCGTGCTTCCTTCGGGCGGCATGGCAGCTAGGCACCGGAAGGGTGCTACGGTTGAACGCTTAACGCTTCCACACTTCATAGACTGCGCACCTCGCGGCCACTCCCGTTCGGCATTCAGCCCTACGAAGCGCACGGTCCTCCGACATGCGAAGAACATGTCCTAACCAGCGTAGCCCATGGGGCGTAAGTAGCTCATCCATCACAGGAGTTCGTTTCCTCCAAAAATCATCTGACGAACATCTATGTTGCTAATCTCACGTTCCCATCTGACCCACCCAATGCTTCCAGACATCCATGGTCAAACAATGACAGCTCTTGTATATTCTGTGAACGTAGATATACGTTCTCAAACCATAAAACAGTACGGACCACACCCGCATAGCCTGTACTCTGCGCTTAACAAACTAGAGTCACTTCGGCGTTATGTTTCGGGGGTTGACAGAAGCCGCCTGGCATCATCATCATCATCATTGTCAGCTGTAAGAACCGCGTGCGTACCGTACACTGGTCGTAGCTGCCACAGTTTCGTTCACCGATGATTGGGGGGGTAGGTACCTGCGCATTGCTCGCACGAGCTGGTAAATTGGTGCGTAAATCTAGCACTGTCAGTGGGTTGTCAAGCGGGGGGGGGGGGAAAAGGAGCTATGCATTGAAGGCAATAGCTTGGATGCACGAGCGCCATTGATGGCGCGACTGGGCCATACCTGACAATGTCTCGGGCCATTGATGTGGCCCGTCTCGGGGTCCCCATCCAGGAAGACGGCAATGACCAGCGCAGCTGAGTTTGCTGGTAATTGCTTTCATACTTCACTGCCAAGTCATTGTTTGGCCGCCTCTGGTTCTCTTCCACCCTTCACGTGGTTGGGCGAAGAGCCCTTCGAGGAAGTCGGTCGACTGGCATACGCAACACGTGGCCAAGCCAGCGCAAACTATGCAGTGTGATCAGTTCATCTATCGAGGGTGAGTTATTTCTCCCGAATACCATTCGACGTA
>NW_008752180.1:204452-241435 GCF_000715545.1 Opisthorchis viverrini | reverse complement strand
CCGTCCAGTATTGTGCTAGCAAACATATGGCAGTGTAACATCAGGTTTTAGCACTGGCGTTGCTGTCCTTGATAATGGTTAAAACCGTTGTCTATATCTATCAACACCAACCCTGATGTGTTGCAATCGTAAGTATGGACGGAAATAGAATTTTTCCGATTGATTAATTAATTACAGGATCTTCTGTGATGATTACGTAACCAAGTGTAGCAGTCATTTGAATATCTGCGAGCGTTCGTGGAGATCAATTCCTGGAGATGTTCTAGCCAAAGAGTCTACCTGAAGGCTGGTCCTATTTTTGAATCAGATGGCTCGTATGGGATTATCCTTATTGGGTTAATGGTTGAACTTCATATCACTTTTTTATTTTCATATCAACTCATCCGGTGCTTCTGTTGCTTTTATTGCCTTTTGATAGATCTTGCCGACGCCCTTCATAGAAACCAATCTATTGTTCCTCGTCATCTACCGTCGTCAACAAATCCTAGGTTTACGCCGGCGCAGGAATTCGACCAACAGGCAAGTGGAGTAATGACCACTTTAAAGTGGACGAATCCGCTCCCTGCTACTGTTTCTGGGATCCAAGCTATTCCTAGCGGTCTGTCCGCGAACACTGATGTGTCTGTTCCACCTCCAACCCATGAACCAGTGGCTCATCTTCCTCGGGACAAAGAGGACACTGAGGAAGGAAGTCCGGTATTTAGCAGCACCAGCGTGCCCTTCCAAATTGAAAGTAATGTCCCGGTCACCTTGTGGTAATAATCCATTATTATTTCAGAAAATAATTCAGCTTCCAGTCTGACACCACAGCTGATCCACAAGCGGTATGAGCTGTTATCAAGGACAAACACTCTTCACGTTCCTCCTTCCGGTCATCGTACTGCCCGTTTGCCCGTACAGCGCCAGTCCTCTCTGACCTCCGCCCTTCCATGTTAGTTTCCATCCTCAATTTAGCCCGATTGTTGATGATGATTACATATGGTTCTCTGCCTTAGAAGTTGTGCATGAGTGCACGATGTCGAGAAGGTGAACTTTAAATTTGTGATGACTCGTCGAAGTTGTATTGATCAATGCTCCCCATTACCTTGGACTGAAAACTCTAACCTTACTGCGAAAATGCACGATGCTCCTTTTGTGAACGTGGAGGAACAAACTGATTTCCTAAGATCACTGCAGTTGGCAGCTTATCACAATGGGGATCAGTAAACACCAAACGAATTTGCGCGACCGAAGTATAAGTACTGGTACGTCCGTGTGACGTAGCCATCGGCAGCAAAATGGTATTCTTCAGCTGGTATCCGGGTATAGTAACGGTAGTGTCTCAGCTCAGTTCTCAGTCTGAACTCCACATGCATGTGTTCTCGTTAAAAGTACCACCAGAGATGCACTAATTTCATTAAACGCTGAAAACTATGTCAAGAACACATGTGCAGTGTGTCGTACATAAAGTATAAGAGGCGAGAACATCCTCGGAATTCCGACGCCTTCTGTACTCGCCACTGGTAACTGGCATCGGCGGATACTGGATAATTATTGGCTGTTGGGTCCACCTTTTCGGCCAATCAGAGCTCGCCTTGATGGTGGACCGGCAAGCGGCCCGATCTTGTGACGAATAGTTAGCGGTTTAGGCTTCTTGGCTTTAACAGCGCCTAACTGCGAGTAGTGAAGCAGTTTCGGTGAGGGATTCCGCCTGAAACCGGGATAGTGCAGATTCAAGTTTCCCTCGAAATTCCGTGGACTTGTACTGCTTTTTTTAACAAGGTCGAAGCAATTGTAGGCCTTTCACCATAGATGATTGGTGTCTATCAGGATGATATCAGGAACCGAGGTTGAAATTGAGCTGAGGTGGTCTGTTTTTCAGCAGAGAGTGCTTTGTAGCCTTTCTTAGCTTTGACCACAAAACGAGTGGGAGATTTAGGAATGCGGTATTTTTCGTCAAATAGCCAACTTTTACATCTATTTAGTCCACCTTAAACAGGATTCCAGGACTAATCGCTTTTCTGCAATATGCTTTGCGTGTTCGGTTTGCGACAGCTAAATGCTTGAATTTATATCCACTTGTGCCATTTCAAACTTCAGGACAATGGAATTTGATTTCTCCTGTGCCCTAATTAAGCAAGTGCACAAACATTTCTAATGCCATGGTAGTCCAGGACTGGGCATACACTATGAAAGCCAAGGCAACAACTGCCTACTTATTTCATTGGTGACCTCCTCAAGTCCACTGTCATGCAGTTGAGCCATGTCTCAACCGTCCCACCTCAGATCTCTGAAATTTGGTCCCTAACTTTGTAGGTTTGTAGGTGCTGGGTTACACTAGTGCAACGAATGCTGGTTTGTAAACTGAATTCGACTTTTACACAGTGAGTGTTGTTTTGCCTGTTTGGACGTGATGCGCGTACTTATACTCATGATCTTCCCAATATATTCTGCTGCCCTAATCTCAGATGTCAAATTTTCCTTCGGGGGATCCATAATGCGTCTGCGGGGAACGATGGCGGTTGTCAACGATTTAGGTGTCCCCTTGGATTTGGGTAAAAGCCCTGTGAGACATGGCGCATGTAGCCAATTATGGACCGGATTATCTAATTGAGCTTTGTACATCGTTTGTGTTGGGTAGCGCACATAGTGAACCTTACAGGGAGAATGTCCTATCTACAGGGTTTCTGGGATAATCAGAATTTCATCTTCTAAATCTTCACCATTCCTATTTTGTCGTGTTTATTAGGGTTAAGGGTTTATGTCACTGGCACTTCGTGACACCATTCGTGTTTGAGTTTGAAAGGCACAGTTCCACCGTTACAACGCCGTGGTTTTCGAAATCACTAAATGAAACGAAACTTAATGCTGGTTGTTTCCAGTGAGGATGCGGATCCTGCTACAAGGTGACATCTCGATCAGCAAATCACCGTCCGAATTCGTTTCCATGTCTACCAACCAATCACGCGAATACTTCACTGTCTGCGCTTTTATGCGAACATAGGCCGAGGTAGTCCGATAGGCAAGTTCCGTTGTATTGTTCATCAATGCAGATGAACGGTCGGAGCACTGCAAACGAACGACACGAGCGACCAAATTATCAATCAGGGGACGGAGTAATCACGGTCAAGCGCATTCAAGTGACTAATCCGTGGCCCAGTACATTGGCCAACGGGTGATCTGTACACTAATGAAGGCCAAATATATTTCCCCATTTAGGCGATATTTCCTTGGAGAAAAATGCGACTTCGTGCTGATTTCCGGGATTAGGACACCGCCTAAATCCCACATTAATAGCCGAAGCTTCTGAACATTAGTTGTACTCTGAGGCTTACTTGATTTGATCTTTTGTCAGTGAGTCAATATATTTTTATGTTGGTTGTCGATAATTATGTTTTCTGGAGTAATTTTGAAATACTCCTTATTAATTCTCATCTGAATTGCGCAAAGCTGGGTTTTATTTGGTCGATGATTGGTGTCGGCTACCATTTTAACATCATTAGGTTTGGCTGTTTTACTTTTAAATAATTTGGACTTATCTGCTCTTTTCTATGCAGACTCTGACGTCAAGCGGCGTGACCTCATGCTTGACCTTCCGCTGACCTCATACCGTGAGAGCATGGACCCTATTGAACGGATGCTGGATAAACAGCGGGTCAGCTCATCTCGATACAAACCGTTACATACTTCTGCCGCTGGCGACGTCATCGCTACCCGTCAGCTACCGTATCGTGAACCGTCGCGTTTGCATCGAAGTATGACTGCACAAGTAGATTTGGTGCGTGCCGATATGGAACAGTGCCGTCGTGCAATCATACAAATGAAAGCAGACCTGGAGCATTTGCCTGTCGGTTTGAATCACCCGGTTGCTCACACTGGACGTGATTTAGAACTTTTTGATCGACATCCTCTGAAACGTGTTCGGGCTTTCAACGCTGCGGAACCTCGTAGTAGTTCACAGGTAGGTATTGTCTGTTGTCATGATGTCGAGATTTTTGTTGTTCCTCAGATGTACCTTGGAATTTTCCCACTTTTTTCAGCGGCATCGTCGAGCTCTCCTATCTACTAATCTGAGTGCTTTGCGTCTACCCTCGTCAGTGGTTACACATTTCCCACAGACTCCATTGCACCGGCGTCTGACCCCCACGGTAGATATGGCTGACTTTGACCTGTCTGATGCAATTTCCTTCTGGCGTCAGCAATTCAACTCCGATGTGACAAGTCGTGGCATTCGATCTCATTCACTACGGCAACCTGTTCGATGGAACCTCGGTTCGGCAAGTATATCTGAAGGTGCAGGCCATGAACTGGTAGCTCGCAGGGCACACAGTCTTCGCCAAACTCAAAACATTGTGAGTCTCACGCATGTTCTCCTTTTTCACCGTTTTTGGTATCATGTGTCCTCTCCGTGTGGCGATTGATCGGATGCAACTGATCTTCTGGAGCCAACGAGAGCTGGATCTCTTAGACATTGCGCCTCCTTCTAAATAAACCATCCGTTTGATGTGATTGCACTCAAAGGCAATGTATAATACATATAGGCTTGTGCACCATTATGCCCATCACTCTCTCCTCTTGCCCAGCTTCACTCCTATGACTGTGATGACCTCGTTTGGCAATGCATTTTTAAGTCCCAGGACGTTAATCTGCAGTTAATGGGAGATAAGTAGGAATGTACACTCCGTACCTCTTAGCTGTCGCTGAGAGTTGAATATAGTTTGGACACCATCTATCGGTTCGATTTTGATGGAATCTGGAGCATATCGTTGGCATCTCATGTATTCTCCAGGAAGCAACATTATACCTGAGCTTCATTCGCATCAAAATATTTCAAGGACACTGTCCATTTGTCCGTTCGATGTATCAGGTCTGTGAACCAAACACTTCCAAAAAATCATCACTCGCACGTCCATATCCATAAAAGTCCCCACACCTGGTCAGCGTGAGTGCAATCCTATTTGTTTCGATTGCTGCACATTCATTTGAGGACTCCAGACCTGTTCACTCAACAGATATTTAGCAATCCCCTGAGTATTAGTGGCTATGGTAGTTTCAACATTTGGATGAATCCTGTTTCAAATCAGTCACATTTGAACACCCATTATATCCCGACCTCGGGATATGGAGATTGTACAGACGAAGGCAATGTAGCGAATCTTAGGACGACGCTGAGTTTCTGTTAGTCGTGATTTTCCAACCTAAGTCCAGGCACCACAAGTATTCTTGCGATCTACTTGAACTTGGAATTTTTATTGCACAATCAAGCTACTCCGCTCTACCGAAAAACTCAGCTCACGTGACGGATTGAATTTGGACTACATGGTTCACGCTTAACCGAATAGTTCTGTCGATGAATGTGACACCTCTTCATAACAGTACACATACGTATGCACCTAAACCCTTGTGGATGTGTAGGTACAAGGACAAGCGAGTTATGTGAAGCTGGAATGTTGATTGTATCCAATGCCCTAGTGGAAACTCTACCCCGGCCATTGTGTCCACTCCATAAGTTGAACAGGTGGTGCGTCTTATTTCTATGGGTTTGCAGGATTGACGTTGCATAAATGCCTTACAACCTTATGTAGATGGCAACCCAGTAAATAACTGTATCTCTGAGAACTGGTCGCTGGTCAGTGAAAGGTTAGACGGAGGAACTTTCTGTTGGGGAAAATGGTTGATATGATAGACGAATTTAATCATTCTGATGAAGCCTGTTGGGGGCTTTCGAAGAGTCTTCAGCAAACTTGTGAATGGTGCATTACGTCCACACATGTACCGCAATATCTCGAATATCGTGCCGACTGAAACATGTGGCGGCCTGGTGCAGCAAATTCAGCCACTCAAAAACATCATAAACAAGAGATTGAGCTGGGTTTTAGGTGAATCTACCGTCAAAAACAAAATTACTATGCAAATGAGTGTATTTGTCACATTCTATCCCCTTTTTCTCAGGGTGCCCATCTATATCCAATTGGATCTCGTCCTCCACTGCGTCGTCCCGGTTCCGCTTTACGTCTGCAACGACAAGAATCGGCAGATAACGGTTCCGCAACCACACAAACCTATCCCGACTGTCCTATTAGGACGGATGCACAATCTTCGTTTACCGCAGATGCTGTTCCAGCTCCGTCTGAACTTCACTTAGAGGCGTCATCAACCAACAACGACACAGATTTGGCACAGGCTGATAATGTGGATGATGGTAAGCTATTGTTTGGTTGTGTTGTCCATCCTTCATTCATCACAGACTTCAGGAAGGGGAAGGTGCCATCCCATTCACTGGCTGTTGTGCCTCTGTTCATACCTGTGTTGATGCCTGGGTTCATAGCAAAACAACTGGGCTTCCCTGAGTAAAGATCCCACTACTGAGCCACGAACAGCTGTCAAGAGCTATTTTCTCACCACAATAAATTTTATGGGATGTTTACCTATCTACGGTTTGTGAAATTCATAATGCAGGTAAATTTCAGCAAAGGTGAAGTAGTAGGCGACAGCTGTACTGATTGGATTCAAGCTATAACTGTGTTCAAAAGTGCTTCACAGGATCACTATACCTTCACTTTTAAAGAAGTATTTTGAAGTCACCCCGGAATTTATTCCAACATATACTGTAGCTGATTTTAAGAGTCCCTGCAGCAACTTTGTTGTTGCTGCCCATGAAACAATCGGCAGCGAGGTTCGAGCACGGCGTCATCCAGTTTCTTTTCTGTTGTGTGTTGCCGTGGACTACTTGCATTAGCTGTTGAGTGCCATGTTTTTAGTTGTCTTCCGGTGCCACCACGCCTATCTGTGCAGAGCAGTGGTGATTTGAAGAGTTTGTTTGGACAATGCGGAGTTTGGTTTGTGGAGGACACGTCCCAGCTACTCTAGTCCACGCTGCTAGGTCATTTCGGAGAGGTGTAGAAAATTAGTACAGCAGCCTCTCCGAACTGTCGAATTCCAGAAGTACTTCGGAATGACCAGGCCTCACATGATGATCTTAGTGTGGATCGGAAGGTCTCACATACCGAACTTCGTTCCAAGGCTGATTTCCGAGTCTTTCTGTAGAGTGTCGTGAAGCTGCATGCTCTATTTATCGAACCGGACGCCTCTTGCCGTGCTTCACGGTTAAGAAGGATGAAGGGCCCAACTACTTGATAAGGATCTCAGTCAACGCTAATTGGGCTAGACTGAACGTCCATGTTTGTTTTAAAGAATTAGATCCTTTCATAATTCATTTCCGGTCCAACCAACGAAGCGTACTTGCCGACATCTGTCTGTCGTATCTTGACTCAGGACGACGTTCCATCTGGCAGGAAGTATTTTTACACCACGGAAGGCGCTGAGTTTATGCGACGCTGTCCAATCACTTACAACATTGCGAAGCATCGGCGAAGCTGGGCAACCCTACAGAACGGCAGGATTTCAAAACAGACGCATGACCTCTTCTGTACTCGCTTGTGTGCAACACCGTACGCCCAACGGAATCCGAGTCGCTCCCTCAGTTGTGGGAATGCACTGCATGGGTATACACACGCACCCATCTTACACATACTCTTTGATAAATAAGTGACTTCACTTGTCCTTTGCAAATTTGTTGGTGCATGTCTCAGATTTGCCGAAAATGGGCTTATTATCATTGGCAAGCGAGTGTGATCTGACTTCTGATGGGAGCAGGGCAGATAACGGAAACGCAGTAGCAAATCTCACTATCTTTCTGAAGCAGACGAACAAAATGCGTGGGACTAGAGTGGGTCGGTCGGTTACCGTCTTCCAGTGAAACTACCGGGACGAAGGTATGGTTCGGTCTGCTGCCCAATGAATAATCAGGCCCGAGCAGTCGGTGGCACCAGATTGAGTCATCTGAAATGTATCATAAAATATTGTTTTTTTCTCCTGATTGACTACACCATCTGACGTTACATTAACTCAGAGTTAGTTTCACAGGTCCTCATATGCATACAGATATATGAGCGAAGAGTAGAACTTTGCGATTCAGATATTGCACACGCTGTGTACATGGATTGTCTGATATATTCCTTGAAGACTTATACAAGAATCCTTCTGGTTTCCGTTCAACCATTCAGCCATACATAATCTGGCCTACAGAAGGTAATACCATGTGTAAGTGAGCTAATCAGTACAACCGAGTTTTCGGAGGGTGTTAGCTGTATGTTGTGACTACTTACGAGAATCCTCTCACTTTCTGGGCACATCAACTTTGGTTTAAGGTGGGTAAAGAAGTCTCATCTTCGAAATCGAATGAAACGACTCTTCGAGAATGTGGTATCTGTCGGCTATTGTTTCTCAAGCCGAAGACAAGTCTTATTCCTGGACGCTTTTCAGCATGGAGTGGCAATAGTAATTCAAGTACTGGGGCGCCGCTTTTGTGAGTATCACAGCTTATATGAAGCTAGTCCCTCCAGCTTATTCCGATATGGGATGACACTGGAAGAGTTCTGTGCATCGACACTGTTTCGTTCAAAATGTGTTTCGTACCATCAGAACTGATTATCGGATTAGTGAGGTGTTCCACCATATGTATTGAGCGATGTTTTTTGTTCCATCTGCGTACACACGTGCTTTCTTCTTTGTAAAAGGTGGACTTTCGTTTGCAGATAGAGGTTGTATTCTAGTCGTTGTTGTCAAACTCAGTTGCTCAGTTACGGGGGGCGTGCTCTGTATCTTCTTTGCACTCATGGAATGATGCTGTTGCTTAAATAATCTACTCTGAATTTCGGGTGGATATAAATTACTTCCTTGGGCGTCAGTCTTCTTCCTGGAAACATCTTTGGTCTAACGTTCCCTTTAAGTTTAAACACGTGTACGTTTAGCCGCAGTTTCAAAGTGAGCAGTAGGCATATTTCGTGTAACCTGATGAGGAGCTTTCAGACGAGGGTTTTTGCATTCTATTAAAGACTTCCCTTATTAGTTGATTCGTTAATGTTTACCTTTTTTGGAGAACAGAGAGATTGTCTACCTCAGTGGCATGGATACTAGAAAAACATAGATATGACGCGGTGACAATTATTCGTATGTGTTTGGTGAATCCTACAGCAAAGCCATTTCTCCCCATACTTTGGCGGTTGCTGTAATTGACGGCGGTATGCCCATTCATTCAGGGGCATAGAAAGCCCACAGTGGGTGTGAACTGGTTGTCTCAGCAAAACCAATCCATCCCCTGCTTAATCCACTTTTCCTTTTCTTTCAGAGTTGCCCGTTCCCTCAACTTCGCACGCACCAACTCAGGTCGCCATAAGGAATCGTCTTTCACTCGCAAAGCCCGAATCGAGTCAATGTCAAAACCCCTCCATTGTACGGCCGGTCACAAATCTTGATTTAAACGACGTAGATGAAAATGGGAAAACACTATATGAAAGTACTCTTCAGGACCAATCCATCCCTCCCATTAAAACTCGGTACGGTTTGGCGTGTTTTTATATATTGGACATCACTAACGATTTAGCACCACTCTGCCCGTGCCGCAGTGATTAGAGGTTTCAGGTGTGAGGCTCACTGCATGTTCTCTGAGGTGGGGGATGTGACTTCTTTTGCGGAAACAATCAGGAACCTTGTGTGTGCATCAGTGCCGTCGGATACTATTGAAACCATCGTGTGGCTACGTGGAGGGTCAAAACTTCGTTCTGCTTGTCAGCTTGCATCCAGCTGCTGCACTTGGAGACCGACTCAGGTTTATTGGATCATGTCGCCATAAAGAAGCGCGGATTCCTCAGTTCTCAATAACACAGTGGTTAATGTGACAAAGTGTAGCTCGAGAGACTGCACATCCAAGAAGTGGACAAAACTGCCCCGGGTGGAAATTATCCTTACTGCACTAGACGGGATACCTCTAAAGGAAATATTTCGTGTGAGAGAGCTGCCTCACCAAAGTGTCGAATTTCATGCTGTGCATATTTCAATTTCATTTGGATGTCGCAGCATTCGGTTAGGTGTACCACGGATACTCCAAAGAGAGTTGTTACGTTGGCGCACGACTGCACGTTAGGTTCGTTGTGTGTTTCCTGTAATGCACGTCGAGCGATATGAAGAGTCTAGTGACTGTCATTGTACGTTGTGTCATCTTAGAACTTTGGAAGCGGTGAGCATGCAAGTATTTCTATGTGCTCACTACGCATGGTGCGTGGTCACTATGCCTTCTCCCACGTGACCATCACCTTCTGATGCTGCATGTTCGAGTACAGTTTCGCTCTCTCCATCGATTCTTGTGATTTGTACACTACGGTTAACCTGAATCCAAGATGCTTTCACTGAATACAAGAGAGATAGTGGTTTCATATCGAAAGGTAGACATCAGGCATCATCAGACATTTCTGACATCATTTAGAATACGTAACGTTATCGGGGTTGAGGAGCTTAGTGGGATTCTCTGCCATCGCGGAGCTTGCTGACTCTGATATGGACAATCAGAACAATCTACGGTCAGCTCTCATGTGATGGGTAATGATGATGATGATGATGGTGCGAGTTGCGTTGAAAGCATGAACCTAACGCAGTCCACATCGGAGAACTGCATGTTGGAACTCAAAGCCTGCCGACAGAACACATGAAACACTTGACTTTTCCACTTGTTTCAAAAAGTCCGGATGAAATCTGCTTGATACCAAAGTGATTCCATGCGAGTATAATCGTTTGTGCGCATCTAAATCCCCAATGCGAATCAACATTGCATTCATTTTTGTCAACCATATTTCTTCGTACTATGTGTACTGTGGTCATGCGGTAGAATGGTGGAGGTCTAGAGTTAAAGCTCTGCGTCTACTGAACAGGGCATGCTTGTTGCTCCTGTAGGGTGTTCCCTTTTGCAGGGCAGGCCTCACCTTATTTCTATGAGATGTTCCGTATTCTCCAATGTGAAAATCGAAAAAAATCGTTCAGCTGTAGCACCCTTGCGGTGCCTAACTGCCATGCTACCAGAAGGAAGCACGAGGACTGGGATACTGCCAGGTTGCCCAAGCCTAGACAGGGGAAGTCGAGTAGCAGAGGTTGGATTCGAACCACCGACCTGCTTCGCGCTGTATCCACTGAGCCATCTCGCCCCCAACGTAGGCCATGGTTTGCTTCTTGTGAGGTTGTTTTATAACGAATTCATGTATCTACGTACGTACATACACACATATTCGTGTATACCTCGAGTTATTGGCGGTTTTGTCGGGTCAGCACGATTGCTCGGGCTTACTGTCATGTTCGAAGTAGGCAACTGGGCGTGTAAAAGATGAATGAACAAGCAAAATAGGCTGTATCGTTGATTGCCGGGATAACTTGTGAACGGATAATTTTGGCTCTTTGGGGCTTGCTGGCAAATGGACCGAATCAACTGCATTGATGAAAACAGAATATTGACAATTACTTCAAGCTTGCTGGCTGGTATTTGTTGATCGTAACGTCTACTGTTCACTCATAATCTTATCGTTGTTGAATTTTCCGGCTCCTTCGTTTTTCCTGCGTGGACTAACTCATTCGGTCGTGTTTTATAGAAAACCCATTCATATATGAGCTTACCTATACACCGGATAACTTCTAATGTGTTGACTCGAGTAACGTCCTTGATACATCAGCCAGTTATCCTTCGCATTAGGTAGTTTTTCGCACCCTTTCTCATTGATTTTGTGTAGTATTTATTTGATAGACAAGCGTCAGCGGAGTTCTTGCTGTCAGTTTCTTTCCAGATTGTATGATTGAGCAGTTGGGGAAGTAGGCACCTCAGAATGTTTGACAGACCAGCACTAGGCCCATTCCCTCACCCACTCTTCTCCTCTCTCCATCCTCCTTTTAAATGTAATTAGATGCACTTTATGGTTGTACGGCAGTGAAGCGTCAGTGTCAACACTGATGTTGCTGTTTCCGATTATGCTGGTGAACCCAAGTAATTCGACCGCATGGCTGGGCCTGCGAACTTTAAAGTGCTACTTTGGGGCAGATTGTGACCGAATCCAACGCTGTCTTGCAACTGGAATTCATATCAGTCCTCTTAACCTGAAGAACTGGAGTTTCAGGAATGTAATTGTCAACTATGGCATTCTACACGGAACATGTCCGATAGCACTATGTGATCCTCTGGTCACGATGGACATCCCATCATATCCAACGAACCTACTTTTACTTCCATACTGTAGTTGATGATGATGAATGTGTTATTCTATAACGAATGAATATTTCCCACTGTTTTATGTCATTTAACTTAGCTTTTGTTTCATTACAGTACGGGCTTGATCCGGAGACCAGGCATTCGACGCAAGGGTACATCATCTCCAGCACAGTCACATACTGCATCCATTCCAACTTTTCAATTGGAATCACAACCAAAGCCCCCGGAATCGGGACCGAATCTTCCTGTAGATTGTTCGTCTTCCTCCTCTGTGATGTGTCGATCTGCTCAGGTAAAATTTCATCCACTTCACCAACTTTCCACTTTCTGTTTGGTATTTGGTGAATTTTTTGACAATGTCCAACACTATGACAGCTCTCCCTTCGCAAGGGAATTCCCCAAAAGTGGTAAATCACCCTATTTTATGACTCAGCCTGTCGGAGTTGCGCACAACCTCATGCGAAATGTTGTGGTTTACTGGTCTACCACTCCCCAAGGAAAAAGAAGCATTGGAGCCTTCCGTCGGTAGTGGAAAGGCGGTGCTTTGAGGGACCCTGCCTTTAGTAAATATGGGTATATCGTGTGGTCGGAAACTATAGAAAATAGTCTGACGTTGCAGGAATGGCTTTACAAAGACAATTCTGTGTTCCTGGACTGAGTTTAGTGATCGTCACTACAGTGCTACTCATAACCAACTCCGAAGTCTGCATCAGAAGTTACGGTTGTTGCTGCAGTGGGCTGGTTACATTACTTGTGGAATTCCTTTGTCCGTTACCCCTTTTTTGGAAGAGGCTTGGTTGGAATTTCCATACACCTTCAAGTTTTTCTGCCCAGTACAACTGAGGTCGTAATCCAAACCGAACATGGACTAGTGTGAGAAATCTATAAAATCCTTCATAATTATCCTAAATATGACTAAAAGGTAGGTCTGGATGGTTTCGCGGTCGTATTCGCAGCACAAACCGAAATCCACCTGTCCTATCCTGTGCATACCAAAATGGCCCGCAAATGCCTTATCACTTACCTGAATCATTTCTCCTCCAGCATTCAGTACTGTACTCATTAGCTGGCACAGAAATTTGCTACGATAAGCAACCATCGCATGTTGAGTAACGGCGTTGAAATATTACTAAACAGGGGAGGAGTTTTGCTCAATGTTATTCTTTGCAAATTGAGGTCAAACTCCTTTGAGTAGTGAAGATATATTCCAGGGTGACCAGGGTAAACAGGCCTCGAACAGTTTATAAACAAAGCACATATTGACTGGCACTTACAACTAGCACTGTTCAGGATTACCATGTGTTTCTTAAGACATCTGAATTTCCTTGAGTTTTTTTTACAGCTAGTTGTATCCGTGACCTTTGAAGAAATTAAAGTACTTCCCGGAAAAATCCTCAATTCTAGGGAGGCGGGGGTAGCCGCTCCAGTTATTGGAAATCCTATAGAAATCTGGTACGGAGTGCTAGCTGTGGACGGTCGTGGAGAATGGCCTCTCTTCGGGTAGATTACTATGGCTCTAGATTAGTAAATATCTGAAACCGTCACTCTGCACGGTGCGTAACATCACGACACAACTAAAATTCATTTGCTTTGAAAACTGCCTCTTTGTTCAGAGTAGTCCCCCAAAGATATGTTATAATGGACGGCCAACCGATCTTTATCTCCTGCTATGCACCTCCACTCTCTTTTGACCGACTTCCTTATGTCGCTAGTCTACCCGCTTACCACACCAGCTCACAGGTTTTGTACAGAGTCAAGTCCCAATCGACCTGGCAGCCGTTCCCTAATTTCTACATAATGAATTTGTTTTTCTTTGACTTGTTACGACGTTCTGGTTTCCCTATCCTCATTCAGTTATGATTCGAAGAATAACTATTGACAGTTCTTAAAGGATTACTTGATTGGTTAGTGACTGTGCGTAGCGCGTCAGCGTACTTATTGCGTTCGATACGCAAGACAAAGGTATCTACGGCTGACAACAGACCGTCATTAATACCACATCTATGTACCATTTTACGTTCCATTCTGTAAACCAATGTAAATGCAGCATAGTGCGCAGCTAAATGGTGGCGTTTCTTATTCGTTAGGGTTCATTTAAATCGATTCGCTGAGGAGTCTTTGTTGTACTTCCTGTCTGATCTCTGAACTGGTTGGGTACTCTGGAATTGTGTTCACTGGATGAAAGAGAGCAGTTATGAATTCATAGGTATGCTAGTTGGCCAGCGAAATTTACAGATGAGGGTTTCGATATCCATTTCATACCGTTATTTGCTTCCCACATCCCGATGGTGTAACGTGCTTTCATATGTCCTTAGTGTGATCATCTACTCTCAGCTTCCATTTCGTCTATCAACTTCGGTCGAATAGGTTGATTCAAATCTAGACGTTCCAACGGCATCCACGTCGGTTCCTGCTCCTCATGCCTCTACTAATCAGACTGTTGGTGAGTCTCTATCGTACTGGCTCTGTGGACTTCTTTCTTATTTCACTCTTCAGTTAGTGACGCTTTGGAAGCTTGGTTGGTTCTCGAAATGACCGATTAAATGTTAACGTTCAGCTAACTGCGTACACAGCCCTGACATTCATCGTTGGAAGCCTGTTTCCTATCGGAAGAGGGACAGTTGGTCTGTTTCTGCGGTCCACCCTAACATTTATTTCTTCTCTTACCCAGATCATGAGTTATATTCAGGATGCTGTTTGTGTACCAGGGTATCAGCATGTTCTTATGACAAAAGGATCGATAATAGATGATTGCAAGGCGGAACCACAAAAAAAGCAATTAAGTGGAAAAGGTTGTCCGATTTAACGATCTTGGTTTCAGACAGAGATCCAGAGAACGGAATAAATGGATGTTTTATAGGGATGTAGAGACACATAAATTTCAGTCAGTTTACCTGCTTCACGGTGTTATGCAAAGTACGACTTCACTCGTTTCCTATGCTACTCACCCCCTGCCATAATGAAACGTTCGGAGGCCTATTATTAAAAGGAACGGCGAAAAGCACATGGCTAATATAGTCTTAGTCAACTCACCGACACAATGGTTAGGGTGAGTGCCCTTGTTGAATTTTCTCCCACAGGCACAGTCGATACGGTGCCACACATTCTTTGGTGCCACACATCCTTTATCAGTTAAGACTTACTCGTTATTCGCTGTTATAAATTCTACTTTAGTAAGTTCACAGAAGTTCGGTTCGCACATTTATGAGCTTTCCTCTTCCTTATTCGACGTCATCTGAAACCAGTTGACCTAACCACTCCTTCTCCAAGTTGCTGAATGGTTCATATCAGTTAGAGACTAAAAAAGTCGAAACTGAATGAGAAAATGTCATGACTTGGCTTAATTAAGGGTAGAGAAGCTGCTCCGAAAGCTGGTAATACCACGACATAATCCAGGGTGACACGGCGTGTACAGGTGAATTCGTGCATCTAGTTTCCGAAGGAATGATGGTGCGAAAAGCTATGCACGACTGGAGGTGCACAAAAATGGAGTAGCTGGTGATGGTTGCCAGGGCTGCACGGCACACATTGATAGAGTTATTGAGTATGTGATCAAGTTGGATACTACTCCTTCTTGACCCATGAACCGGACTATGTAGATTTGAAAGAAGTGAGGTTCTGGACTAACCATCTTAGGGTCGCGTATGCTAAGGGGATCAGAATTGATGTTGGACTCAAAAGTGGGGGAAGTGTTCGTTCAAGAATTCATTCAGCTTATTAACTTGGAATTGGGGTGACCGTACAAGTCAGTGAGCAAGAGACTGGGAGACGCCCAGTACCATCACAAAAATGTTGGAAACAAACCCATAGCAGGCGGTGCTCAGCCAGAATAGAGAAAGTTACAGACCCTTGCTGTGTCTCTTGTATTTCAGCACGCTATTTAATCGAATGCAATTGTAGGTGGGAATTGCTGAAAAACTGGTATAATAATCACTATTCAACCGCGTTTCTTAATCTTCGAGTCTTGTGCGAAAGCTTTGTTCACAGAACCCACTGTAAGTCATCAATGTTGGTTAAAATCAATTTGGCACTGTTGGGTGCCATGAGTGGGAAAGACCGCGCCAATGAAGGCATACTAAGTAACTTTTGACACTGGTTACTTGGAGTAAGTACGATTTGCAGCACGGACTGAGTTCATTAAATCGATTTTGAGCGAAGAATGACGTCTTGTAACCAAAGTTACTTTGATAAAACCAAAGGTTCAGTACTAACGTAGCACTGCAACTACACTCAGCAAACTAAGTGGTCATTTTGATGGTGGAAGCTAAAGTAACGACACTGATTCAAACGACACGTCTTGGTGGAGGTCTCGCATCATCAGACGTAACTAGTTTAACAATACAATGCAAGCTTGTTTCACTATCGCATCTTTCATAAACTTATTGGATTCATCGAGAATCTTGATCAGTCTGTTCTACAGATTCCCTGTTCTAGATGTGCACAATTGTTAGCTTATGTATAGTAAACCAACTTGGGAGAGGTGATATCAGCCATGGATAGGTTTTTATGGTACATGCTTCCGTATCGAATCCGCTATTCCTGAAAGCACTACATCTGCTTTGCTTGGTATCGATTATCGGCCTTCTCCTGAGAACATCCCCTGTAAATCTGACAGACCGTCTTTCAACGTACACAAATGCACGGCTAACGGCATCTTTCCTCGGCACATCAAGAATAGAGGTATGCTTTGATCTCATTATGATTACCTTAGACGATAATATTACAATAGTGCTCTGTTGGTCAAGCAGTAATTATTGGTCAAAAGGACTATTCCGCATTTGAGGAGCACCATACGGGACCAGGCTTCTTCCGTAACATCCGAATCTCTCCCCCGTGGTTCCGACCGAACCCAGAGATAACGAAAAACAGAACCCGGTAAATGAACAGTCGAACCTCTTTGGGGGAAACATAAATTAAACTATGCTGATCCTCAAACCATGTGAAGATTCCTGTGTCTGCCCTGTTTCCATCCGAGCAGAAAAAACCCATTGAAAGCATGATGCCAACTGATCTATAGAGAGCTTTTGACCTTTGTTAAGGTAGAACTTCAAACCTTTACCACTCACAGTAAATCCGTATTTGCATACAGGGCGCCAACGTTTTTGTTTATTTCTCTACTGGCTTCGTATCAAATTCGTTTTGCCGTAAAATGGATACGTTTTGATTTGGATTATCTTTGAATGGTTACATGGATCCGGATAACCCAATCATGGATGTTTCGTTTCCATTTGGTTCTGTTTTTTTTTCCAACTGTGCACCATGTATGCAAGTACGCTGGTTCTGGTCGGCAAGGAAAGACCAACTTAAAAGGTCGATTTGCGTGTTATAGACTGGAAGATATGAGATTTGATTGATCGATCACATGGGCGCAACTGGTTTCTAAAATGACCCTACCACCAAACGCCCCCAACCGCCTCTTGAGTACGTCTTTAGCTTGCCATCTTACATATGGCATTCATCAAGTGTGAGTCAAGCCGTGGATACTCCCCCCACCGACTAAGACCGTCCATCTGTGGTTTTCCTCAATCCAACCACGATAGGTCAAACAATTTTTCGGTCCTGTGTTGCACATGCCACCTGTGCAATTTATCAAGTAGGTCAAATGACTTTCCGAACACCGTACGACGTAGCACATGACCCAGCGAGTGCCACCTGTGCAATTTATCAAGTAGGTCAAATGACTTTCCGAACACCGTACGACGTATTTCAATGCTGACAGTACTCTGGACGTAAGCAACTATTTTCCGCTCAAGGTGGCAAGGTTGATACATTTATAAGGTAGCACTGTTCGACCTGCGATCTTGGTCGCTACCCATCATCGATAAGCCATTATTACTCTGATGCCGTAAACGGTTCTACTGAAGGAAGCCCAAACGGCTTTCTCCGACTCTAGCACCCGCGTCATCCTTAATCCTTCTAGCGGTTTACCTGCGACAATTATATGGGGTGATGTACTGTCCTATCTTGAGGGACACTTGTGCGTTTTGGTGGCGCGAAACGTATTCTGAAACCGGTGACTTGTTTTGCTCCTTGTGTGCCAGTTTGAATCACAAACCGTGATATCATTTGCTTGCGTAGTGAGGTCTTTCCCCGACCCCTTGAGTAGTAAACCGTTCCTTCCATAGTGTCCACTACCCCCTATGTGTTGCGGACAACCTTGTTGGACGTTACTTTCGGTAGTAAATTCAGAGAAAGATTCTCCATAGATCACTACATTTCACCACAGGGATATTTTGATATAATAGACAGAAGTGGAGTGGAGATTTAGGAAATGCCTTCCCTGGATAAGCGCTGCCACATGGTGGTTGATTGAGTTAAACTGCTTTCAAATGGAGGAAAATTGTTCGTTTGCAGGATTGTCCTTCGATTTTCCGGATAGATGCTTCATAAGTGATTGTTGTCTCTTTTAAAATTCACTACTTCTCTTTCTTTGTAAGTAGAAGACGTAAGTACTATTTCACGTTGTACGATCCAGCTAATGGGAGGACCTTTTATAACTTGTTCCAAGCTTGAACACAAGCAGAGCACGACAGGCTTTCCCGTGCGATGTGAATTCTACAAGATTAGTTTTTATGTCATAACTCGATGAACAAAATCATAACTAAAGTGGTTTTTGGAATTGTTCATTCCTTGATGCCTAGCAAAACCGGTCACTGAAGGTTTTCTTGGTGAACTATATCATTTGGTCAAGAATTTTGGATGTGCTCCATATCACATTCAAGTGATTAGTTTGGAAAGCCGGATACTTACATCTTTCTTTGGACACTTGTTAGATCCTTAACTATGCGCGAAACATCTTTGATTAGGTCTTCCTACTTTGGAATACGAACCATTAATCGCCCTTTCTCAATGTCATCTCCTTGCCATGAAACAGACGGACTGCTGGCGCAGTTGATGGGCGTGCGGAGCCTGGCAGAAGCCGGTCTTACGAGGGAGCAGTGCCTTGCCCAATTACGAGGGTCTGACAATGCTGAGGATTCAGAGAAGTGAGCTTTTGTCTCGTGCTTTGTTTTTTTCTCACAACTGCCTTTTCGCACATTTCAGTTTTTTGCAATGTCATAATTCATGTCTGCGTAACATTTTTCATTTTCGGCACAACTCACGGGGGTTGGTAAGCTGTGCATCAATGTGATGGCGATATCTCTAACAGTGAGGAGCTATGTGCGTCCATGGGTGACGTGGTGAATAACGCGTGTCCTCATTACGCAAGCCGGCAAATCGTGAATAGTCCCTCGTGGTTCTAACCTTTTCCTGATTTCACTGCTTTCTACCCAGTTTGAGCGCCCTTCCTCGAGCACCTCCACATATAATGGACCCTATGTGATGTCCATTAGTTTTCTCTGGCACAGAGCAAATTCATTTAAGGCCACCGAAGAACGTTTCTTCAACTAACCCACGTGGTGGATGACCTCTTCGGAACACCACCATGACGTACGCTTCAGTGGATATAAATATCGTCCACCTTCTTCGTCTTTTACAGGAATGTACTTTTTCGGCTCAGAACTTACACTGTTTCAACAAGAAAGGTGAAAATAGATGTTGACCTCACTGGTCATGGCTGAGTGAGTGGATTTCACCACCTAGCCGTCCCAACTGATTGATACATTCTTGTCATTGACATCATCCTCAACGGTGTAAAATTGAGATAATAAAAGATAATCATTCAGCTGTAACACCCTTTCGGTGCCTAGCTGCCATGCCACTCGAAGGAATTATGTGGGCTGGGATACTGCCAGGTTGCCCAAGCCTAGACATGGGAGGTCGAGAGGCGAAGGGTTAGTAAATTCGCGCTCTAACCACTGAACCATTGAGTGGAGCGTTGAAGCCAGTTTCTAGTGTGAATTAGTGGGTAGCTTGAGAGACAACTTCTTTTCAATAGCAACCACAACCAAATGCATGCTGATACTATGAGTTGAGTTCCTCGTGAGTGTGAAGTTGTTGAGGTTGAATCCCTGAATGTGGTGTCATCTAATCTTAGGTGTAGAGAAAATAGACAACCGATGACATCTTTCGAGCAGGCACATTCGTCACCAGAAGACTCATGATAACATAAGTCAATGGTCAGAACACTCTAGCCCACAGGTTTGGTATCTTGTTGGGCAAATTATGCCACATCTTGGCTACTAAGACCCGTGGTGCATGGGGATAATCAGTCCAAAAGATACCTCAAACACCCGTTCACAGAACCGGAGGTGGACGTACTGTGGCCTTGGGTTCCCTAAGATCACATGACGTATCTTGTCGCCAACAAATTACGAGGTTTATGTGCCGTGATTGCGAACACGCCTGGATTAGACGAATCAATACTAGATGGCGAATGGGCCTGCTTTTGGCACTCCATCTACTTGTGAAGCATAGCAAGAATGGTAAAAAATTACTACCGCTTGAATCGCAGTTATCTGGTACTTAAGAGTATACTTCCTAGCTATTGTGTGTGTATGATTGTGGGACGATAATGTTAGCATACTGGTAAGACGGTGAATACTAGTGCTTGTCGAGCTACCTTGCTTCTAGTTGTTTTTTTGGTACATGCCAATTTCAGCACAACGCTGTTATCCATGATCATAAGGGAATTTTTTTATTTATAATATGCCCTGGATGGGAAATCGTACGTCGCTGCCCAAAGTGAGGATCTACATTTGATATTACCAAATTTGCTTTGCTGATCGCTCATTGTTTAGAACTGAATTAATAAAAATTCTTACAAACTCAGTTTTGTGGTAGTATGTAACGGAAATCGACCAGTTCGAACAAGCTCAATCGCGGCAGTTAGATTCCCTTAATCAAAAAAGCTCGTTCGTGATCAGTGGTCATCCAGTCGATTGTATCGCCTAAGACTAAAGTCAACCATTCAACCAGTGGGACCGATTAGATAAAATTGGAGTCGCAGATTCCCAAAATGATAGTGTTTGCCGTACCACTTTGGAACAGACTGTTTCAACTAAGGAACGGTGTGTGCACTATGCAGACAAACGTACTTGCTACTCTAGAACAGTCAAACCCCCCAGTATTCAATCCTTACAGACTATGAGAAAACGTCCAATTTAGGGAGCATAAATGAAGTAAAGACGAGAACAAGCGTTTGAGGCATATCTTCAATGAACATCTGTTGGATTAAATTACGATTAAACCCGTGTTAAGTAAATCGAATAACCTATAGTGTGTCACCCGTGATTGACCGAATACTGTGAGTATAAGCACACAATGCCTGAATGAACATTGTCATTTCTAAGCTAAAAAAACTCGGTTAGGTGGCTAGCGTACTATTAACCTGGCTAGAGACGGGTGAATTTACCTTATCTCATGTGGTTCAAGCGGTATTTCAGGTACTGAGCTCCGTGCCAGTGGTGAACAACATGGAGGTATCAGACCAATTGGCTTTATAAATCTGTTTTCACCCTGTCGGAAAGATTTGGACCTCTTTTTGCTGCCTGTTTATTGTTGTAATAGTTCGTGTGGATTTCAAGGTTCATTTTTATGGAGTCTAACCGATTATCTGAGACCATGCTGGTGTTATCGGGGTGACCTCAATCATGCCACTATTGACCGCACCATTTAATGCACTTATGAGGACATTCAATTGAGATGGGTCTTGTTGACGCAGATTCAGCTACTCGATGTGTGAACTAATCCTACATTAGATAATCGCCACGACTAATGATTTGTACACTGTGTTTTGGTGGGTATGGGGGGGAGACACCATAATGGACTATCCAGTGAAATGGCCACTTCCCTACGAAAACATTCAATGACCATTATTAATGGAATCGTTCGGACTAACGAACTCTTCTGCATGGTTTAAACTTAAAGATCCTGAGACTGGACATGGCTGTGGCTTTTCTAGCTGACCATAAAGTTTTTGAATGAGTTAACGGTGGGTTTTGCGCAAGTAAGTTCCGCCAAATCTTTCCAATTCGGAATCAACAGTCAAAGCACTCTCACTGATTTCCCTACCGTGCTCGACGTTTACCAACGTGAGGCATTCAGGGAACCAATCCTTTGGATTTTCACAATCTTCCTTTGCTCATTGTGCTTGCAAACGAAGGTACTTTTTGTTTAATACCGATGCGCTTCTCACACTGATTTTAGTGCCGAGTTGGATATTTTGTTTGCTGTGGCTGCAGCGACCGACAAACCCAGGGATTCTCCGAAACCGCCAACCGAAGAACGCAGTGAATCTTTGTGCACATTGGCCCTCTTGTTTGATGCCGATAGGTATGTGTTTAAATAGCCTCAGATATTAGCCTTATTTAATATGTTAGTGTTTCCTTGTCTTTTTTTTACGGTTTCGGTACGTTTCACCTCGTGTCGTGGTAGAACATTTCTTCTTGCCCGACCTTCCTGCAGCTGCCGTCTCCACTTTCCCTCTTCTCGACGCTGTAGTTTTCCCGTTCATGCCATACTCATAGTTTGCATATATATCCTTTGCGAAGAACATTCGGTTCCTGTTATCGCAACCTTTTTTCAGCTTTTGTGATGTTTCGGTTCTCTAAATAAGCGCATTTTAATATCCAACTATCAGTTGGGGAAAAAATCTTCGTGTTGCTTGATAATAATATTGCACTCTGTCTTGGGGTTTATTTTCGGTTTGAATAACCAGGATAGGGGCGAAGTCTTCACTCGCGTTGTGTGGGACAACCAACACAAATTACTCAATGGCAAACAGATGGGATCGTTTGCGCGATCATCAAGTAGCTGCCAAATGTATCTAGTTCCAAAGAAGCCGAACTCAATCATCGATTGCGATTGTACGTTTGCACTACTTCTCTTCCGTAACAGATAGGTTAAAGGAACCTGATGATTTTAACTTTCATCCATAGTTTTGTCCTACAGTGAGGTGTCTTTTCTCCGCATCGGTCTACAGTTTCGAGCAGGTGGTGTTTTCTTTTCATTTCCATGGATGGAATTACAGTGCGTATAACAGATCTGGATACAGCACTTCATGTGTTAGAGCTGCAAATGTGTTTTGAAATCTAACCGAATTTGGGACCCAACCCACCTCACCCGTTCTCCACTGACGCTTTCTCCTTCTATCGTACTGTCAGTGTGATTGGCGAGCAGGTAGCTCCGGGGACAGTTTATCAGGTCCAACTGTGATGTTGCTTGAGAGCTATACCATCACAGTCTAAATGTGTTCATGTTGGTCAATTTTGCCGGGTTGCTTTGAAGTGTATTAATGAGCAACGCATCTGGTATGATAGAAATGATAACACATTGTTTACAGATGTCCCGATCACGGACAACAATACCCCTGCTGACAATAATGCTTGATGGTTGTTATACGACCACAAAGTTTATTCAATTATCTTTGGTGCCATAAAGTAAGGAAACGAAAGAGCGATCGAGGAAGATGACCTGTCCGGACTTACTGCAAGCGCTTAGGGAGACATAAACGGATAGAATTAATACCAATGACGTCGGTCGGCCACTAGATTTCACAGTGACTACACCTTGGAAAGCGGCAGCACTAACGGAACCCATATCTCCTAATTTCTCTGCATCCTTCTGTCCACGTCGCAGTTTGCACCACTGTGAGCGGGACATGGAAAATGAAGATCGTCCGGTAGACGATGTTTCCTTATGCGGGTTATAGATTATGTATCATGCTAGGTCCATCGGGCACATTTCCATCACAGCTTATACAGGTACTGGAGTACGGAAAACTTTCCACGATCTCCATTGTTTCTCAAGGGACAGTTTCTGATACTGCACTTTGTAGGCACAGGGCGTGTGTTGCGAGACTGCTAGCACCATAGTAGAATGTGGTCCTGGTTCGATGGCTACTTGGCTCCTCCACTTGTGCATGTTAAATAAGTAATCTAGTTCCTTCTGTTCATTTGTTGGGAAATCATCGTAGTGATCTCACTCACCACAGCATAATGCCACTTGCACAATCATGGATGGCAATGGTGAACATAGTTGTGTCCCCATATCCCCTCGGTTTTGATGGGATTTGCTACTGTGGTTGTCCTTGGTGTGGTGTTCCATCCATTATAGTATTTCGACGTGCACCGTAGCCTGAAACTGTTTGTAATGGAGACATTAGGCGATCACTGCAGACGTGTTTATAGAGCTGACGCAAAATTTCTGACAATGTAGCGCTAAAATCTTCGTGAAGGGGTTTCTAGCCAAAAACATTCAGTCCTGATGAGTTCATTTTCTAACCAATCAGTACATGCCTTTTTTCCGTAGTCTGTTAGGCACACTTTTGCCCAGCCGAATTGGTGTTTGGTTATTCCGAACGTTTCCCTCCGGAAGGTAGTTTTGTGCATGGAATCCCCACCGCCACTGCCCCATCAAAGTTCGGTCGAAATTCTAGGTCGCAGTACGCGGGGCTAACAGTGTGATTCAGAATACTTTGAGAAATATCCTTCCACTGTGTACACCCTCCAATTGCTGTTCGGTTTTTCAAGGTATGTAGCGTAGGTGAAATTCTGGCGACTTAACAGCGTTGGACAGTTTTATTTGATTTTATACGCCTAAACTCCCTCATCTCCGTCGGACTCACTGCCGAAATGACCTATCAAAAGTAGCATACTGTTTATTTTGAATTTTGCCAACTAATTCATATTTTTTAGCGGGTGACTGCACGGAATAACCCAGTTCCGGAACCAGTTGCTTCATCCTTCGCCTGGGGATCGGATATGCTAGAAATGCTGTCTGCGACTTTTCTCCCATCATTTTTGGAACCCTTATTCGTGATGTCTTTCTCAGAAGAAACCATACCCTCGGCAAGTAGTTTGGGCGCATTTAGAAAGGGAATGTGGTTAGAAGTCTTTACAGGCATCTAGTCTGAGTTCACTAACAATCTTTATCAAACCAACCAGAACGACTCAATTATCTTCAGCCGTCAAAGTTGTTCAGGACGTTGCGGATGTTTTTAATATACTCTTTCTATTTATAGGGCACAACGCCACAGTGTCGTTCATCGCCCACTCTCCAGAACCTCTTCTCCAAACAGATCCACTCCAGTTCGCCGGGAATCCGCTGGTAAGTGCTTCGTGTATAGCACTTCAACGGAACCCACTTTTGTGAGGAATGGTACCCCGTGTCCGACTGTAGAATAATGCTTTTTTTTTTACTGCGTATGCCACTGATGCCCATTTGAATCAACTGTTTTCCAACTGCTGATTGTGAGTGTGAAAAATGGGCCTATAGCTGTCATCCTCTTTTCATCTGTAGCAAAGTACGGAGTCCTTTCATCACTTCACCACCTTGTTTGAGGGAGGATGTTGCACGTTCTTCTGACGAATGAACGTTTCATATCCGCATCCTGATGACATTGTGATGTGGGTCCGACAACTCCTTTTTTTGTCGACTAGCGCGCTTCTTTGTTGATCTTCCGTCACATTTTTCCTGTAGACTGCCGGACCAACTAGATCGCGGCTGGATATTTTTTAGGTGAACCGTTCAATGTGTTCTTCATATCCAGTCGTTACATCTGAGTATTATGCATTGGTTCTGGATCAGTAGTAACGATATGATTATCAAATGCGGGTTATATCGGGTTATACCGCTACTTTCGAAGGCTGTTTTGCAAATGATCACATTGTTTAACGCATAGTAACGCAGCTCGGGAATGTTATGATTCATTGAATACGTGCTCCCCTTAAGAAGAATGGTTCTTACCCGTTTAATATGCAAACGACTCATACATGAGGTATATGTTTACTGGGTGTTGATCTCTGTACACGTCAGTTAACTTGAACACGCAACAAGAACCGGCATACTGAGTTGCCCATGGGCGTCTTCTGGCATCTTCTTGCTCGAGTCAGTGTAATTTACAGCACTCCACAGCGGTGCTCAGCTATACGTAGTCGCACAGAGCACCGCATATTCCATCTTCACAAGCAGTGCATAAACTCGTCGTTGAAAACCCGTTTTATTTCTTGGGATTGGTTGTGCGGAATATTTCTTCGGAGATGTTGACGGGTAAATTCTTCGTGCGTATTTGTCTTGGGACTTTTGAATCACTGTCCTACGCACTTGTTTTTTGTGCCACTCAGACTCCATTCAACCATGGCGGCCTCCTCATCGCAAAATCACTCGTCCACCGTCGGTGCCGAACGCCAAAGTGTATGAATTACAAGTGTTTCCTCGACTCCCATTCGCTATCACTTTGCGTGTTGGACGGCTTCAGCTGGATGCGCTATTCGATCGGTATGGTTTCTTCTCATTTCCAGACTTTATCCTAATCATCTGTGGGATTTTTCACACATTCTGCTGTCGTTCAGTTTTGTATCACAAACCGACGCTGGTAGCATAACTGGGCACTGCTTTTATCGTTCTTACCCGGAACTAGTAAAGCTCAAGTTGAAAATTCTCATTCACCTGAAACCCAGAGTTTGGATGGTGGTTGCCATAGTCCCAGAGCGCTCCCTGTCGTCCCGGAGTATCACCGTCCAAGTCTTTAGGAACTTCATTCGGTTCATCACTGAGAAGCCGTGGTTTGGGTCGCTGGGTTATCCGCTTTCTTTCACTAGGCTGCATTGTATTTTTGATCCCCATTTAACTGTTTCTAATGTTTTTCTAATGTTTTTTAATGCATCCTTATGGAAACGACCCACCTTAACGTCGTGAATATTTTGGAGTGCTAAACATACACCCTTGCTACAAGTAACTCAGTGTCCCTCCTTATATAAGTCAAGCTGGATAAGGGCTAGCGTGAGCTGTACCTTTGATGGTTTTTTTGAGTGGTGCTGGTCACCAGGCCACCGTCTGTATACACTCTGAGTTTCAACTATTCTCACGTGACTTGAAAATTATGGACCGTCATTTGGCGTACTGTCGGCTTTTGAATTGCCCCCCCGTTCACCGTTTGGTTTCAGGGCGTTTAGGCGGATACACACGGGGCTCAGTGCCGACCGTGTGTTGTATTACCCATTATGCGTGGGGTCCATAGGCATAGTTCGATGTGAAGAATTACTGCAGAAACGGATGCCAGTGAGGATACTTCTTGGATTGCTTACGATAGTCTGAACGGACCTACAACCACCTGATCACCGTCCGTTAACTGCATCCGAGCTGCCAATATTTTGATACAGTTATGCTATTCGCCTGCTTGTTAGCAACCCTAATTTCCCTGTGTCCTAATTTCACCGAAGCTGCGAAGAATGTGTTAGAAAACAGAACAAATGACTCCATCAGTGTTTTGCCTGTGTTTGTTGTTCTTCATCATAGGGCTAAAATCAATTTCCACTCACTGATTCTCACCTATTGAGCTTGTATTCTGTGTTTCGTTTCCACGGACCACAACCACGTTCTATTGTGTGCTTTTTCTGTCGGTGATCAGAAGTTGATGTAACCTAACTACAGTACACGGCTCAGAATTGGAACAGTGCACTGAAGTGGTCGAGTTATGAGCAATCTTTAACTCGCTAGTTTGTGCGATATTTTTTGACCCAGCTTCCCGAAAGTAGTCATAGACTTTGAATCCAATCCAAATTTTTCCATGTATATGGTAGCACTACAGAGGACGGGGAGATTAGTGAATGGTAGTTTCGATCGGCTGAAGCGGACATGGGGAGGTGGTTGCCACCAGAACTCCTGCGCTCTGTCGTTCATCTCAGGTACAGTTTCGCCTTACTGGCCATGCTCTGTATAACCGGGCGGTGAAAAGTTAGTGAAACTACTACTGACTGCTACTGCTTAATCTTCATATAAGGGTGTCCTTCCTGCCAGTGAATCAAAAACTTGCGGTACTTTCTTGTATAGATGGACTGTTCATGTTGACGGTTGACCAGTGATACCCTACCGATTTCCATTTGTGGAGAAGTGAAGCCAATCTATGCTGAAAAGCCGGGGAAGCACTGTACAGCTGTTTCATCCTTATTGGGAATCATCAGCAGTGCGCACCTCACGAAACTTCAAAGTGTCTCGAACACTTAACCGTTCGGCCACGAGTGGCTGATCAGCAGTGTGATTAACTCGCACTTGGACAGGATATAGCGCCGCTCATCCTTCACTCACGGGATCCACATCACGCGGTCACACGTGTTGACTGGCTCTTCGAACAACTTCTCAGATAGAAATTTCACTCATTGAGTGAAGTTTATTCTTCCACTGAGTTACTTACATATTGTTGGTAGTTTGAGGAGATTTTGGATTTTTGTGGAGATTTCGTCCCGTAAGTGAAGCCAATCTATGCTAAAAAGCAAAACAAAGGTGAATGGATCATCATGGATTCTCGAAATAGTGTTCCCGAGACTTCAATTCTACGCTCATGACACAAAATAAATAAATGTTGCAGGGGAGGAAAGCTGCTGAAGCTCTAGAGATTTGATCAGAAAAATGGAAACTATCCAGAAGCACACCATGCCAGACATTATACCATACGGAATAACCTACAGCCAGCCATCTTTGTGCCGAAAAGCCTGTGTGACGCGCTGATTTCAAGAAAGATGTGTTGGTTTCTGTTGCAAAGTTACAATGGAAAATGGACTTGCCGATAGTTTCGCCAAATGCACTCAACCCGATCAATCGAACATCGGACCGTCGTGTTGAATGGAACCATTTCAGTCAACACCCTGCGATGTTTTAAGTCGCCTTGTGCAAACATTAGGTAGAACACGACTACGACTTTTCTGAATGCGCTTCTCCTTCTCCTGATACCCACAGTGAGAAAACCATTCTCTTCGTTATCGCGAACTATAGCGCCCCTAGGTCATCACGCTATTGACTTACCGAAGTATATAATGACTGATAACCAATCCGGTCGACTACCTGTGGGTGTATTCACCTTAGTCGCGTAAGACCTGTGGGCTTTCTCGAAAATCGGTTAGTCGATCTACCCTTCGACTGATAAGCAACTATGGGCTTTGGATCAAGATAGGGTGTTTGTATTTATCTCAGGCGGCTTAATAGTTGTGAAATCTCCATAAAACAGTTTAACCTGTTTTCCAGGCATACATACGAACAAGATGATCCGGGATGTAGATGATGGATCGTCATCTATCAGAACCGAAATGCGTACGACCTTACATAATAATTCACGGAGGTTTTGAACTGAACTAGAAATTTACTCTCAGTCGCCTCTGGCCAGTAGTACGGTAACATGAAAACATTTGAGCCGCATCCTTCATTGGTGTCATCTTGTGAAAGGTTTTTTAAAAATTTCTTTGTTGTATTATCCCCTTCCAAGTTAGCGCACTTTGGTATGTTGGCCGACAACCTCTAACTGAATTGCTCTGATATTTCGGTCTGATATACTACCGATAAATTGAATCTATCAAGCTCATGTGACCGTCCACAAGGCATCATCACAATGAGTGCGGTCGCATTAGAGATGTATTGGTTTTACTACCAACTGACTTACCGGTGGATTTTCGTATCCCCCAACTTGATGAGGTCGATGAATTACTATGCCGTCAGTCCCGCATCCAATTCACTGTGTCACGTATTGCGGCGAGATGTTAAGGTTAACAACCCTATTTGTGATCGAACAACGGTGACCTACCGGGTGGCATACGGACTAGGTGGTCGTTATTTCCCTTCTCGTATTTGGTCCGGTTCCTTCCGATTTAATATCGTTCATCAAGTAGGTGTGCAAACCCTAGTTTTTTCATGATTAGGTCCCCGGCCGATAGCGATACGTCTGATGTTTCTCACTGATTTACGAAAACTAACACCCGCATACTGCCACAAACACCTTTATTGATAATAATACGGCGTTGAAGCATCGGTGTTGAACACTGATGTCATGCTGTCGATGATGATGATGATGATGACTATTGATAATAAGGCTGGAGTGTTCATCTTTACCTTGGTTGACTTCAGGTGATCGTGCCGCAATGTCACTTCACCAACCACACTGCACGGCATTAGATTGAGCGATGAAGTTTAACTACACATTTTATTGTTACGACACTGCTGACCTCAAAATGCTTTTGGTCCTCGAGAAGAAACAAACTCGATTTTAAGATAAATTAAGGACGAGGTAACGAGCAAGCAATAGAAAAATCAACTGATTATTTACCAAACCTTTCTGGACTGTTGCATACTCAATCGGTTCCAACCATCCTCCGATTGATTGAATAGAAAATACTTTTTATGCAAACTCATGGAGACGAAGAGTTTCAATGCCACTATAACAGTAAATTGCCTGACGCTACCTGTAAGGTTTCTTCAAGCATGTGCCCATCTACTGCTTTATGTGATGAGCGCAGTCGCGTACCGACCTTCACTGCATACACTGTTAAACTGGTAAGCCAAAAAATCGTAATCGATGAGTATCGAGGGAGTGCTTGCCCTGCAGAGAGAAATTATCCTAGGACCATTTTGATGCATGATGCACGATTACACCTTTGTAACATTCTTTTGAGAGGTTGACGTGAAGTGAATCCTCCACTGCGCAGTACAAGTATGTACTGGGGCATATCGTCCAGAAAATGTGCTAAAGTACTTAGACCGTGTGAGGTAATCAAACGAAGATCGGCATCTTCGGTTTACAGCTAAATAATCTACCTAACAGACTACATTCAGTACTACCTTCCAGTGCAGTTGTTGGTTGATTCAGCTTTGCTGATCAATCGGACCGTCCTGTTGTCGTGACCGTGAACTTCTAAGTCTTTAATACTGTACAGCGCCATCTTTTGTACCCGTTGGCTCTTATCTTTGAACGCAGCCACAATTACTCTGACAGATTGTTAACTGAGAGAACTGGATTCAAGGGTATCTCACCTGTGTGCTTGAGACACTGTGTAAAGCGTATTTGGCTCTTATCTTTGAACGCAGTCTAGATGAGCCACAATTACTCTGACAGATTGTTAATTGAGAGAACTGGATTCAAGGGTATCTCATCTGTGTGCTTGAGACACTGTGTAAAGCGTACGGTATTGCGAATTGCCATTAGGATGCTGCATGAGATGAGGTTCCATGTGAAACTACGGTCGTGAGAACCGTGATGCAGAATTCTCAGTGGGATCACACTGCTAGCAACTTAGGATCCTTTGGCCCAGTCCGACTACGTAGGCTTGAACGCCATTTATTGTTGCGTACGATCTGAAACATTGGAATAGGTGAATGTCTGCTCCTCTACGGTACTTCGCATATAACTGACGTCTTTCAACGCATGAAGGTTCTTGCGAGCTGTTAACATGCATTTCTGCCTTTAGAACTTCCCGTGTCTTCATTAGATATCTGATGCAATATTTCTCTCTTTTTCAGATGGTTGACCTGGTGGGAAGCACTCTTGAGTATCCTGATGTCACTGCTTGTCAGTGTGATGGGTTATCTGCTACTATGTTGCAGCCCGTTTTCCACGGCAAGTGTGGTTATGTTTTGTTTTGCGATTGCGGGCTGTCACTATTCTCTCGTCAAGAGCGTTCAGCCAGATGCCGCATCACCTCAGCATGGTTTCAATCGTGTTATTGTCTACTCGCGAGCCGCATTCTTTTGTTTGATGGCTGCTATATTTGTCTCAACAACCGGCTTCGTGATGGCTCCAGCTCCGTATCCGGCTATTGTTCCGGCATTCAGCAAAGAGCAACCCAGCTCATTGCGACTTGCGTCTTTCCAAACTGGTGAATTGAGCTTGGTGGGGAATGCGCTGTTCTCCTCATCAAGTCCGCTGCTTTTGCCATGGGTTTCCCTGACAGACAAACCTTTGGACTCAGCACATCCAGTTCCGCATTTATCCCTTCAAGGCGACCGATATGAGCAGTCAGCCGATGACATCAAACCAACCGTGACCTCAATAGAGCTGTTCGGTTCACCATGGTCCGCCGCACGACTGGCTGGTTTTGTTCGGTCTCTCATCTCTACCCTATTGCTTATCTACCCTGTTCTGTTTCCCCTTGGTCTCATCCCACAACTGAATACTGCACTGACATACTTGCTGGAGCAAATCGATATTCACATATTTGGTGGCAGTGGTGAGTGCATCAATCCACCTGATTTGACCTGCTTTTCAATTCTCTTTCATTACATATGAGCTCAAAAGTAATTATTCTACAAAAATTACTGTTCTAACCAGGAATCGGTTTTTTTCGCTGGTTAAAGTAATTTAAGCTATAACAACCTGAATCGTGGGTACTTAGTGTACTGTACTGACCAAGGCTTAGGTGGCCATAACTGTGACTCTCCGCCTCGTCAGCCATTCTATTCCGAGCGTTCTAACTACTGGCTATCAGAAGGATGTCATTTCTCGGCACAGTTCACGTTAGCCTACAGGTGGTCATGGAATCGGGTTTTGATTGGCTGGTCAAATGTTAGTATTGCGCCATAGTCCACGATCATGGTCAGATTAACTGGACCGTTTTTGGAGAGAGCTAGCCTTTTCCTCAGAGCTATAGGTCACTTAGTGATGGGAAATTCATTTATTTGCCTCAGATTTCCACCTGGCTTGTCAGTCACTCGAGCCTAAAACATCCAGCGTAGTATGTTGGCACTAGGGTTGTTGACACGTTTCCATCCTGAGTCACATAGACAAAGTAACGGCTGGGCTTCTTTCTGAAAAACCACAATTCTTCATAATCAATCATCATTAACCACAGAAAATTTTCAAGGTTAATCAGCGCTCTGACCGCTTTTACACCCACGAACCCACCTGATTCCAATTAAGGACTCGCCCTTCTACTTTGAGCAAGCAAACAATCAGCCTAGATTCATTTACATCCTCCAACTTGACCCCAGTGACTCTACCCTGTTCAGCCTTGTGTTACTGATCCATACCACTGTCGATTCGGTTATACTATTTGTAGTTTATCTTGATTCAGGTGGGCGCTCCTTTTGTTGAAATCCCAAACGTTTAATGGGCGTTTGAAGTTGTATCAGCTGATTGAATCCTTATGCGCCTCAGCAACATACCGCTCAGTAGATTACACAATCTCCGAAGCTGTTTCAATGCATGAATGCGACCAACGTCTAGACCCAGTTACTAAGCGTTGTGGATGAGTCAATCTGTTATGCGCCAGGTGGTGGTCATTATCACAGTTGAAGCCGATAGCTTCTAGATGATTTTAATGTGTTTGTAGGAGCATGTTTATCAGGGTCACGTGGACCAATATGAATACTTGTTTCGGCATTTCGTGGCGTCGCATAGATGGTTGAAATGACCCGGACACATATGGCGTGATAAGGCTAAAGTCACCAATGTATATCTTTCGACGGCTGTCAGCCTTGTCCTCGCAGATGTTGAATGTAGACGTACATGTACCTGTCATTTGCCAGATGCATCTTCGTTGACGTGTGGTTTACTTTGTGTCTGGCCAATCGGAAGTAATTGGCTAACATCTTGTCATTCTTGCGCCGTCCATGGAATGCAGTAACTACGCCCTTTTCTGTCCTTACAAAAAACCGTACTCAATGACAGCGAGTGCAGGCGTGATGGATCAGTAGCTAGAGCGCGAATTTACTGACCGGAAGGTCCGTGGTTCGAACCCGGCCTCTAAATCTCGACTTCTGTCTAGGCTTTGGCAAGCTAGTAGTATCCCGACCCTCGTGCTTACTTCGTGTGGCATGGCAGCTAGGCACCGGGAGCGTGGTGTAGTTGGGTAGAATGCTGTTGTTAGCAGCACTGAACAAAGCAGTCATTGCTAATGCAGAGGGGGACTTGACACGTGCGTATAGCCATTCGCCTATCCGAACAATAAGTAGTGATGTCAAGGCAGTACAACTTTCTACGTTGGTTCAACTCTTCGTTTTGAGCTCCTAAAATATCTTGCAGTTAACCGAGAAATCCATTATAAGGGGCAATCGGTAATGTTCGATTCAGCAGTGGAGTCTTTGTTCCTAGATTGAGTTTCGAAACGAAACGTAACCGTCCTTAGCTAAAGCCAGTTCGGAGCTATGTTAAATCTCTACCATAATATAGCGATATCATATTATAATGGTATCGTAAGAATAGACCTGACATTTTAACGAGTATAGCTCGTTTCGGAGATTGCCCTCATCTTCATTGTAAAGTCAACACCATGTAGTGCAACAGACACTTTAAGTTGCTTATTGTTCCTCACTGGTATCTCCCTCTCTCAGACGTGTACAGCCTAAAACAGGTTTCAATCATGAATATATGGAATTGATATAGAACACTGCCAAGCGCTAGACCTAAGGCCGTCACCTTGTCGTGGTGGTTGGGCTTCTGTGCTGTAACGATCCTGCGGGATATACTATCTAGAACTCAGCTCCTAAAGGTTTAACTATGCCAGGAAAGGGAACGGGGAGCAACCCGACGAAGAACAGCGATCCCTCTGTGTTGCGAGTGATCGTTATACGAGGCGGTCCGGAGGTAATGTTGTACTGTCTTCTGCGATAGGAGTGTAAAGGCAGTAAGACGTTTCCCCCCAGGCGAAGCAGTTATGCTGCTTTCCCTAGAGGAAGGACGGAGTAGAAAACCGCCCACTCCGGTCGCCCAACGGTTGATGTGATAGCCGTTGCATTGCCGTTGCCTTTAAAACCAAAAAGCCCGGTGCTGCTCAGAAGGCACCTGGTATGCGCAACCACATTAGGAGTGAGATAGTGATGTCTTATTGGCTTCCGGAAGGGTACCCAAAGAAGCCTTAACAACCGCTGCTTAGCAGTTTAAACTTTTGAGTCAGAGGCTAAGGGTAGGGTCCCCGAATAAATCCCAGAATCTTGTGTGTCAGACTTTTGGGTCAAAGTCTCAAGGTAGACCGCCTCAACCAAACACCCTTCTTTATCCTCGGAAACTAGAAAGCATCATTCGTCCTTGCAGCTCTTGGCTCACAGGTCTTCCCCTACATCCCTCCGATGCACTGCCCTACCCAATGTTCCCTGCCCAAACCGTCGCCCAGGAAAAAAAAATAATCAGCGACTAGCCCCAAGCGTTAAACGTCCGTACTCTATGTCGAATTGGGCAACGATTATCTTTAGCTGAAACCGTCCCTTTCCCTCTCTGTCGATGTCTGTTATGTTATGTTTTTTCTGCTAAACACGCATACAAGAGCCATCTACGGCCCCCTTTGCAGAGTTTTATGTCCGTACTCTATGCCAAATAGGGCAACAGATATCTCTTGCCGAGAGGCCTTGCTGGAAATTGTTTTGAGTTTGTATTTTTCCCATTGACACTGTCGGTGTACATGTGCTGTTCGTCTCATACGAGCGTGACAACCCCAACGCTCACTGACGATCTTTTGTGGATCCTCGTTGTGAAAAAGAACAGCCTATTTGTTGTTCGTCTCAATAAAAAGTTACTCGTGTTCGCTGGGTTGTCCACAAACTGAAACGTTTATGTCTTTGTAGCATGTCGATGCAAAATGTCCTCACTATCAAATAAAGTGAGGGTAATCCATAAGATCCGGCCTACACAAATAATTAAGTTGTCCGGTGAAATTCCGTGTACCTAACGTTGTGGGTGAATTCAGACTCCGGTAATCTCTCCTTCATTTGCTGTCATTATTTGTAGGCTCCGTTGGCCTGTTCTCCGCTTGTTTCTCGCTTATTCGTAACGCAGTGGCTTTGGCAATCGGCTGGTGGCTTTGCTTGTTCGCAGTGAAAGTGAGTTGCCCTCAGTTTGCTTCCTAGTTTGGCGTGAGAATACCTTTATTACATAGCTGGCCTTGCGTAACCTGTGCGTGTGAACGGCACTAGAATTTTAGTCCGGAAGCGTTCACTAAACTGGACATTGGCTTATTGGTGGATATCTCGGGGCTACCGAAAGCTTCATACACGTGAACTATTGAAGCACCAATCGCTAATCAATTTTCTATGTCGGAATACGATTTACTCCGCCAGGGTGAATAGCAATATTGATTGTGATTCGGGTGATTATTGATGGCACAGCTTCCAGATCACCTCTCGTTTTGTATTTGAGCAAATACAGTTTTCCACTTCTCAGGCTGATTCCGATAAGACCATATACGTGGATGTATACCAATGAGAAGTTCATAAAAATCTCGACCTTGGTTGATTGACATCTGCGTTGACATTCACTAAATTCATTCGAACGTTTAACAACAGTAGCGTGTTTTTGCTTATATGGTGCAATTTCTTGTATTAGTTGGTCCCCATAGAAATTTTCGCATTGTTTCTCTTTATTCTCACTTGGGTTGTGCGCAAAACTACGTACATTGCACCTTTTGTAACATTTTGACGGTGAAACTAATTTCCTACCTTTGTTCAGCTCTTGACTAGTTCATAGTATAAAGGCGTCCATAGTTCTACTGCTTAACTCAAGGAGACCATGTACTTCATCTTCCAAAGAAGCCAGTGTCTTCGTTCTTTCTTCTTTCGGACCAGGTATCTTTCTTGAACGTTTGATGTAGTTGAAGTCCAGTGTGTTGAATGTGACTTTCTTGCTGGGGATTTCACCACACACTTGTACGCCCGATTTGAATTTATCGTAGACGTACTCTTCCGTGAGTAACATTCGTTTCACTTTGTGTTTCAGACCGAGGACCCGCGTCATCTGTGGTTTTCTGTATTTTGGGCCATCTACCTGCCACTGTGCTTTCTTCAAAGTCGTCTCCCGTCGAATCTGCGACTATATGCCGCACTGTTCCCGTGCTCGGATTTCAACTGGAGATGGCAAACTCCAACTTGGGACTGGATTATTCGACTGTCTCGTTTCTCTTGCTTGGATAAACTTCACTCAAAAGCCGACAACGTTGGGGCGAAAAGACGTTATTCTTGGTTCAAAGGAGACAAAGGTCGTCGGAAGCGGGAACCACGTGTCGTGTGGTGGCGTAGTTGGTTACCGTTTATCTCGGATATGGGTAAAAAATCCTCTTCGCAGATTAAATCTAGCGAATCGGATATGGCCGATCGACTTCTGAGGTCACCCACTGCTAGGCGTCGACACTTAGAAAACATCAGTGCCCTCCGCTTGCAAAGAAGGGTCAACTCACAATCTATAAGGGGAGCAGACCGCCGGGGGCTGATTTTGCCAGGTCAGTGCCATTTCTCTTGTCTGCTGTTGCGCCCGGTATGCTACGGAGAGTAAGATAGGTTACATATATATGTA
>NW_008752180.1:165820-204128 GCF_000715545.1 Opisthorchis viverrini | reverse complement strand
CATATATATATATATATATATATATATATATATATATATATCCTTGATGTATTTACTGTACCATTAAACTGTAGAATTCAAATTTGAAAGCTTCAATATTCCCTATCAAATCGGTTAGTTGATGTTACCAAGTGAGTAAATCTATCTTAACTATGTCTTAGTGATCTAGCTTCAAATATTTCTTGTTTTGTTTGGATAGGTCGACAGTTTGGTTCTTCTCCATCATTCCCAGTTGGTGAACTTTTCTTGGACTCTCCTCAGCTGTCTAATCTTCGAAATTACTCGCTCGATGAAGAATATTTGCGCGATGACCACAATACATCCACTGATCAGCCAGTTGAGGTGAATGACGGAAAATTCCGGGACACCAACTTTCTTCAAGACCGAACCACAGATTGTTTTGGACAACGGGACGAAGTCCAAGAGACCGGTGCATGTGCAGAGCTCAAAGAACCACATACACCTGCTAGTGCCCCGCCATTGACGCGGTTCCATTCCAAGAGCTCCCTTCATCCAGCTGGTGATGGGAGGAAGACTACTGCTAGTGTGGACTTTGCAATGTGCAAGCAGTCTAGACAACGAACTTTGCGCACTAAACGTTCAACTCTCACCGGAAGCGATAGCAGTGGTGAAGTAAAGCGGGATTCCTTACGGGCCAAGCGGTTTAAAGATCCGTTGCCCCAACTACTTCGTGAAGCTCTGCTAGCCCGGTTACAGAACGATTTCATCTGTTGCGTTTTGTGGGTAGTTGCAGTCTTTGGCATTCATGCTAGTCCCCTCGTCGACTATGCAACCAGTCATGCTTTAGTTACGCGGATTATCGTGTTGGTCACAATTGTAAACGGGGCTTTTCTGCACTACATCTGGCCAAACCTTCGCAAGGTCAGTCGGAGTTCTTCGAGTTTTTTTTTAGTTGGTGTCAAACAACCGGTACAGGAAAACTCTTTTATCAACGAGAAGAAAACGCCTCCACGTGCACGGTGTCACTTATTCAGGTCCTTATATATATATCTCTATCTACCCAATACCTCGAGTAGCTAGGATGTCACCCTTCACAAACGAACCACGCACACACAAATCAACACTTTAGCTTTGGTATGGTAACCTGAACGCACGTATACTAACGCAATGCAAGTATCTTATCTTGATTCAGCTGATGTTTGCTCACGAGATCCAGTCCTAACGGGCAACAATTGGTGGGGGCCAAATGAATCGGCGTAAGGCAGCCGGTGTTCACAATTTCTTGTCCAGACAGTATTTTCCTAGTGCGTTAGCACTAGTGCCCATTTGCCTCCAAATTTGCAGATGGGAATGAATCACCGGAGGGATCAGCTAACAGCACCAGTCACATAACTACGGGTATCCCTTTGCGGGAAGTAGGAGGATTCAGTCCCGTTGTTCAGTTCGGCAGGATGGCCGCACTTGTAATGTAAATTCAGATTTGTCCCTAAATGTGGGGTGTCTCTTATTGAGGACTTTACTGCATAAGCTTCACAGATCGAGAGGTAGTCAAACTCAGTCTAAGTTCAACTGTAAGAATTCTTCAAGCATGACCGCTTATGTCACGCAACCTCTTCAAACACATCCCCCTCAACTACTTCCTGATTAGGTATGGGAACGTCGTTGACTCCTTAATGTTGCACCACTCAATGCACCAGTGCGCTAAGTGTTAGCATTATTTCTCGTAATCACGCCGCACTTGGTTCAACCAATGATACGCGCTTCTTGGAATTTGATCGAGTGAGCCTGTGTGGACATTTCGATTAGATATAGTTCAGTTGGTCAGAAAGCTTTTGTTTGATCGTTGTTAACGTAAAGAGACTTGGGAATTTTCATTTGGGAGTTCGTCCCGGTCTATGCCGAAACGATGAGAAGCACCTTACAGCTGTCCCCTAATTCTAGAGAATCATCGTTCGTACGTATCCCACGAAACATCAAGGAGTTTTGCACCTGCGACCTCCCGGCTAGTAGTTTGAGAACATAAATGTCCAGCCACGAACGGCTGATCAGCATTGTGATTAACTCGCACCAGGACAGGATATAGCACCACTCATCTTTCAATGACAGGGTCCACATCACGTGGTCACGTGTTGACTAGCTTCTCTGTTTCGTTTGTATCGCACGAGATTGTTTGGGATGATGGATCATGCACCAGACAGTCGTACAGAACTATTTAGGGTCCGGCGGTTTTTGTGCAAAGGAAACACAAGGGAATATTCGAGCCGCACTAGAAGTAATGCTTATTAAGCCTATAGTACGCAGGTGAAACGGTATGTGAGTTGTGCAGATCACATGGGTATGCACTTGAACAGTTGAGGTGACGACTCATTGTGCGTAACTAAAACGTGACTGAATTAATCAATGTCACCATCTTCAGGTTACAAAAGCAGGCGGGTGTTCTTCATTTTCGAAACAATTTTCTCAGATGTTCGTCAACTAGTATGGGCGAGGTGTCTGTCGCAGACCGGAAACTTGCTTTCTTTGTCCACTGTAGGATCCGTAAATGGAATTAAACGGTTGCTACACTGCTCCCCTTACTTGATGTGAACAAAGTATCTTGTTTTCATGCAAGTTATGCCAAGCCAAGGTAAAGTGGGCTGTGTAGTGCTTCACTGAATGTTCTAATTGCGGGTATGTGGTAGCTAGTGATGAGATGATTAGTCCAGTTTGTGAAGATCACTCTGCTACTGGCATGATGTATGGGATCCACAACAAGCAAGACTGTGGGGTTGATCTCCTGGGGGTTCTCACTGGTGACCGAGGTTGACCGTATTAGCGATTCTCATCCCCAGGATAGGCGACGTGGATATACTCGTGTATTTTGATTATTTATCGGGAAACTCAGTGTAGGACCAGGTAGATCATGCATTGAATAAGCTGGTTTCAAGTTTGACATCTCTGTGTTCAGAGGATATCGAGCTGTTCAAAAATTTTGTTGGAACTAATCAGATTGCGTCCTGTGCAATCGAGCGCACCGTTGCAACAGGTTTTACTGGGACATAGGGAAGTGAATATTCTAGTTTTACAAGCTTAGGATACTTTTACTACTTACGGACGTATTGTGTGATGAATTAAACCGGTGTAGACGCACACACCTTCGCGCATGTGTGCGGCAACTCTGACCCTAAACTGTGTCGTGTAACATTGTGTTTATTGATTAGATTTTCGACAGACTACTGAGTGCGCGCACGGGGCGAAACACGGATAAGTACACAACCGGTATCACGTAGACGATAAATACAAGTTCCACCTCAATCTCTTTCTGATGGTTTATTTCCTATCTGCACGTTATAGATACAGGATACCATCTGCTTCATCTAGGCGTGTTCTACTCTCTGAGAATGCTCTGTCTCGCATGTATTCGACAGACTTCATTGGCACTTTATTCTTGCATCCGGAAGCACATGTTCCCTGCGTTAGTTCATAAAAGGCGTAGGCCTCACGAGTGGACAAATTGTATGATCTCAGTAGTAAGCAACTATTGTCGGTGTTCACTGTGAGTGCTTACCGTTGGGTTTTGTTCTAACTAAGGAGCCTTTGCGTGGAAACCCGTATGGTTTGATGTTTTGTTTTTAATCGACCGCTTTTTGTGCCCACTGCTTCCTTTTCAACTTCAACCGGTAGCTATGGATGCGCGTCTCTACGATTACTTTTGGTTATCCACTACTAACTTGACGTATCCGAAAACAGGTTGTTTAAAAGCTTTGCTATTTCCTTTAAGAGTAGTTGATCCACGTGGGTACATGTGATGTTTACTTTCCGGCTTTATTTTTGCTTACTGCCGTCGGGATAGTGTTTAGCTCAAGTACGCGATATTTGGACATGACCCGATTGAGTTACCGTCACATTAATAATACAAAGTCAGAACGACGCGTCCAGTTATCTGTATCACCATTTCGATTCCTAGCTACCAGGCCAACCGAGGGAAGTGCAAGGAGTGAGGTTCAGCCAGGTTGTCCGAGCCTAGACAGAAGGCGGCATTTGGTTCGAGCTACGAACCTTCCGGTCAGTGAGTTCGCGCCTGAACCACTTAACCATCTCGAGGTCTGCTGATCTCCAGTATCCTGGGGAACGGTGTACGGTAGGCCGTCATCATTGAAGTCTTTTTCAGTCCTATGGCAGATTCCAAAATTGTACGGTCCGAATCTTCGCCTTAAATATACTCTTAGGGAACCCCATCATTACCTATTACCACTGTTGTTTCTAGTTCTTTGCGCACTGGATGATTTTACGAAGGCGGTACCCACCAATGTACGAAGCATGATCGTCGTCATCGTTAACAGACAACACCAACACTTACAGCGCTCTTCAAAAGAGGGTATTATGAGCTCGTAAACCAATGATACTCTACCATCAGAGCATTCAGAGGTTGAAAGAAATGCTTCCTCTTCATCTTTCAAATACAGTACATCCTAACTAATCTGTCTCCCTCATTCATTCATTCATTCAGTATGAATTTTTAAATTGTGGTACATTAAAGGGGCAGCGTGACGAATGCCCCTTATATTACCCGTAAGTTCCAACAGCACCGGTTGTCTTGGGGTGGCTGATACGGGTCTTAGATGTGTGAAATTCGACTCAAGGTATGTCGGGGTCCTTGACGTACTGTTACCATATGCTGAAAACGTTTGAATTTAGTAAACAGCCTTTCATGTGCCATCTGTGAAACTGTCGCGGAAACGGCTTCGCTAGAACGATACAATGGAGAATTTTTCGATCTACGCACTACATTCAATTTTTCATAAAAGGTAAATTTTCCTCAACTCTGCTTGAAGGAATCATTTGGTATTATTTTTTCTAAGTGTGTGTAAAAGCAAAAATCGCGTCAGCCTTTTGGACGCAGATTGTAAACAATTATCCACTCTGATAAAGCGGGGTCGCTGATCGAAATCATCCTTCTACGATTGTTGAAATGACTTAGGCGCATATTACGCGTATGATCCAAGCTCCCGGAAATGTGCTCATCTGCCGCGCTCGTTCCGAATCGTTGTAACATAGGAACAATGAAGACAGAAGGAGGTCAGCGCCTGCTGATGGATGGGTTAGCGCTTTTTGAACTCATCCGTATTTCTGTCTAGTTGTTATGTGTAGCATTTCTATTCTGTATTTATCCATAATGGTTGTAGACAAGGTTCAACGTATTACTCCAGGTGGCAGCTCAAAACTTGGGGGGGGGGGGAATAGCAGAAGCGTATCATCAGAACGAGGCAATAATTGATTGATTGTGTGTTAAATCAAGAGCGTCAGAGAATCCAGTGCACCCTTTCCCCTTCAACTTCAGATCACCTGGAAATATACTGCTTGCTTACGTGTGTCCTAAGGCCATGTTGATTCTCCCAATGATCGACGCCCGATGAACAAAGCGTGTGACCTGCCATCACTTGTCGTCACACACTAGCTTTCTCGTACACCGTTGCATCCGTCCCTCCGTGGTCTTTGAGGCACAAGCGATCATTGTTGTTCAACTGAATAAAGGTAACTTTGGGGTAGCATTGATTACCAGAGGATCCTGGAACACGCGAATCAGTCACTATTTATCAAAAAGGATGGTGCCTACTATCGTCGAGACCTTCCATGCAGACCTACATAGGTCATCTCAGGATCAGGGGTTAATAGACCGTATGGGTTACGATGGCTTACGTGTTTTTCACAGTTAATTTTACTCCTATGAGTGGGTATCAGTAATAGCCTCTGGCATGGGAAAAATATTTTCGTGGTCAAAATCGGTTGCGTAGATTGAGCTGATGAACGGTGCATTTAAGTTCAGTCATTTTTCGCCACAACGTTGGGAATATTCTAGGCCAAGTGGCACAGGGGTGGTAATATGATACCTAAAAACGTTACTACAGTTTCAGATCTTTGGAATGCGCTTGCGAGATTCACGACCGCCTGGTTGTTCTACCTCCAAAAACACAGTTTGCTTCTAACTGAGTTGCAAATACGCTATTTGTATTATTCTTTGCATACGATTGGTGAACATATGTGAACGGCAGATGCACCGGGTAGCACCAAGCTTTCATCCGAATTCCACTGACTGCCGCTGAATCTTTCGCGATTATGAACTTCATGCTTCAAGAAAAACAGCCACTCTGCTAGCGACATCGCCTATCCTGTGTGAGATATCTCACTGAACATGCGATGTTCGACTTCTCACAGTTCATATTTTTGTAAGTGCAAACCCTATCGGAGGCTAGGTCTACTGAGCCATTTTAAACGGTCAGCGGGGCTGATACTCTAAGCAAGGGCTCTGTCGTCATTCACAGCAAAATCGACTTTGGGCAATTGTTCTTTGGTGCCGTGGAATCACGCTTATTGGATTAAAGAGGTGCTTAAAAAAAGAACAAAATGTGAAAGGCATGGGCATTCCGATAGGTGTGTTAGACCTCAGCAGACCCAAGTTCACGGAAATTGCTATACCAATACGGTTTCCTTAACAAAGGTCATGCAACGCATTCCTGGTTTCATACGTTCCTTCGGATCTCTGTGCTTCATCCACTTTATTTTTCCATGATTCATATAATTCGTGCGGCCGCAACATCAGCTTCCACAGCGCGTGCCTCACTTCTCTAACGGCGCTCTATGCTCTATGACACTTTTTCCTTTCATCTCGGCTTCTTGTAGGTAGCCGTTTCTGAAGATACGAATGCGGAGTTGAAAGTGGAGGATGTTTTGTCCCCTGTCATGGAAATTCAATGCATCCACATTTATCTTATGTTCTGCCAATAATTACGTTTTTCCTTGTTCCTTTCCCACGTTCAGCCGTATCCATGGCTTTGTTTTACCAAGCCCCAAATCGCTCCGCATTCACGAGGAGAATTGCTTAAGTTTGAAATCGCATATTTTTGGTTGTGCTGGATAGAAAGAAACGTGCTAATACCCATGATTACCGTCCTGACTGTGACCCAATCCATCCTGGTAATGACTAGCAAATTCGGCCACATGTGAGTTGTATGTAACTACTGTTCAATCTAGCACTGTGTTAATTCGAAGTTCGCCTTGCTTCCGGTCGGTATTTTCCACCAAGAATTCACGGTAGATAGATTCTGAGCATAAACATCAATATGTGGTTTAGTTACGCTAACGCTCCATCAACCTTGCGATGATGTCAGTTTAAAATGCAGCTCAAATATCAATACCCAGAATCACCACGTCGTTGACTCATGGTGTTAGGACAGTTTTCAGCTGCGTATCCAATTGTTTGATGCTGTCATCCGATGAGGTAGTATTCATTCATCAACAACAGTTTTCCTAAAACTCGTGCCTTCTGAATGTCTCTTAGGTGCTGCTGAAGTTAATCCAGTGATGACTTAACACCGTGGTCGCCTGATGATTTGCTACCGTGTTCACACAAGATTAGTTTTCAATAATAAAGACGCAGTTTAGCCGTTCAGCTGTAACATCTAGCTGCCATGCTACCCGAAGGAAGCACAAGGGCCGGTTGCACAAGCCTAGACGTGGAAACTGAGGATGATGGTCCTTTGAACGTAAAGAGCTGGTTTACATTTAAAGGTCCATGATTCCCAGTTTGATTACTGTCACTGTCTATTCCCCTAGTTCGAACGTGTTCGCTTTGGTCAGGCTCGATCCACTGTTAGAAGGTCTACTTTTTCCAGTACTTTTTCACCCGTTTTCATGAATATTCTGCTTCAGAATTAATAGCTTGTTCGACTCGACATTAAAGTTTCGGGGGAGACGATAGCGCATCCTAGAAGAAACTAGTGGTTATTGTCTGTTTGTCTGTCTGTCCATTTCGTCAAACACGAGTCTGATATTTTTCTACCTATTGTGGGCTTCTGATTTGGAATTTTGGAAATTATGGTCAAGTGAGTGTGAGCCATGTGAAATTGCTTTCAGTCTCAGCAGATATGCGATTCCGCTCAAATCTCCCACTGTTCTGGTCCAACTTGGGCGACACATTGCATACATGTTTAGTTCCATCCACAGCTTAAGTGCATATTGATCTCGTCAGTTTAAAACGACAATTATGATCTAAGATTTCAGTCTCATCGGGATCTTTAGTTGATCAACCTCCATGGCCTAGTTAGGTTACTACACTCTGTAACCTGACATTTGTAGTTTTTCGTTTTCTGTTGGCTGTGGCACACAGTTTCTATTCGCATTTGAGTTACATAACAGGCAATGGGACTGACAAAACTGCTTTCTATACAACATTAACAAAACAACGCTGTTTGGCAGGTGTTGAGTGTATATCGTGGTTGTACGCAGCTGGATGTCCCTTTATCGGAGATAGGGATAGCCTAGCTGTTTAAACCTGTTTCATGGAAAATTATGATCGTACCTTTTCATTGTTGTCGTGTAGACTCGGATTTGACGTTTGCGAATTTTTGCCAACACTTGCTCTACGGAATACGCGTCACCATTCATAGCTCAGTTGTTCTCGAGCTGGGAGTCACGAAGCGTTTCGCTGGACTTATCTCGTTTATTCTATTCCTCTTTTGAAGGCGATAGCTTTGATGAATGAGCGCGATTGGCTGTGCGATTGGGTCATTTCCGCCACTAACCATGGGTGATTTGAGTCCCGGGGTCCCCATCCAGGGAGGCGCCAGTTGCCGACCCGACTAAGTTTACTAGTTAGTGTTTTCATATTTCGTTACCAGGTCAAACACTGTCCACCTCTCGGTCACCTCCACTCAGCACAATGCCGGGCCAAAAGAGCTCTGCGAGGCAGGCGGTCTTCTGGCGTGCGGTGTAAATGTCCAAACCGGCGCAGTCTATGAAGCGTGACTAATTCGTCTATCGCAGGAGAGTTTCTTCTTCCTAAGACCATTTGTCGTACCTTATCAGCATTACTAATGCGATGCTCCCACCAGACCTGACCAACGCTTCGGAGACACCGATGATCAAACACTGACATTTTCCGTATGTTCTCTGCGCGTAGGGGCCATGTCTCTGATACGTAGAACAGTGTGGATCGCACCACCGCAGGCTAAACTCTTCCCTTGACACACAAACTGACTTCGCGTTCGCGCCATAGGTGTTGGAGGTTGGCAAAAGCTGCCCTGCTCGAATCCAAACTTAAATTAAACTGTTTATGTGAAATTGGACTGTCTTTAGACATTTATATGATATGTTTATCTCCATTAATTTTTATTAATTCAAACCAAAACATAAAACACTCGTCCAGCTCACTGCTGCTCTCCTTACCGCATCGACATTGCTTTTTGTGAAGCAAAAAAATGAACTTCTGATGCACATCCTTCTGTTACCGCCACCTTTTTTCCTCAGTGCTGGTAGTTTTAACTGAGCAAACTTTTTGCGGAGGTTGCTGTTCACACAGGGTTTCAGCTAGTTATTCTTATTTCGGCCGTTCAAGTCCCACATCATGTAAATTTGAGCGTAGCACCACAGAACACATCTAAGGAAGTGCCAGTGATTAGTAGGGTGACGATGACTAAGACAGCCTTACTCACCTCAAGGGTAGCGATGCGTTATTCACTCAACTATTCATGCTGCGACGTAAGCTTGCGTACAATGGAACCACATGACGCAACCTTAACCAAAGCACACGGCCAGGGACCTAAATGAGGAGAGGATCGTTTAGGTGGCGAATCGTCCTGCGCCTTAAAAGTGATGTTTCAAAGACGTGTGTCGCGCAATCCGAGCACTCAGATTAGCGGGATCTAAAATGAGCAACTACAGATTGTACAGATACAATACCGATTTGTTTTCCAGTGATACTCACCTTAACCCATTTGAAACTCTTGTTTGTGATATTCAAATGAATGTCCGCCTCATGTTGGTACAGTATTCGAGATATTGCAGTACATTTTCATAAAGGAAAATGCTCACGACAGGACAGCCCACGATCAGTTTCTCACTTCTTGGAGTTAGTCAGGTGGGAGCAGTCTCTGAGTCAATCCTACGTCCTACTTGCGCAAAATTCGACACATACATTTGTACACCAATTTGTTTTTCGCGGATAACTCACCTGAAACCCAGCTGAATTTCTCGTTCGTGTGCCCACCTGATGAAATCTCAGAAGGATGAAACCGGTAGCGGACTGTTAAAGAGCTTCAGCAACCTTGTGAATAGCTTCCCCTATGAAAACAAATACATATTTTTATGCTTGGTGTCAGTCAGACAAGAGCCTTTTTTGGTGGCAAATGTGGACCGGTGAATTAACCGGAGACAGCGGGCTTGCTGACAGCCTAATCAATACAAAAAAGTACCAGCTTCTTGGAAGAGGTTGACAAGGTCTTGTGGAACAGTCTGACGACTATACTTCTTTGGATCTGGAACGGGGAGATGATGTCAGTAAAACGGAGCCTCCGACTATGATCCCAGTCTTCTAAAAGGGCGAAAGAACGTAATGCGAAGTTCATAGTGGCATCACCCTGGTATCCATCGCATCTAAGGTGCTCTCTGGTATTAATTTGCACAGGTTGATTGATTATGTAATGCGAATTCATAGTGGCATCACCCTGGTATCCATCGCATCTAAGGTGCTCTCTGGTATTAATTTGCACAGGTTGATTGATTATTGGGGGGAAGTGATTCGCGAGTCAAGCTAGGTTTCCTCCTGATCGAGGACACAGATTCAGTTCCTCATATCACATTTTCTAGTAGAATATCAAATTGCACGTATATTGAGTGACGTAATCATTCGTAATCAAGACGGGTTGGTCTTTTCTCAAGCACTTTTCTCTATACAAGACTCAGGGACAAAAAAACATAATGAGGAAATTCGTCCTGTTGTGTTTGGACTTCTCTCTTAAGAGAATTACCCTGCATACTTTTCAGTATTCCGAAAAGGTATATCCAGGAATCGAGGTTGGATTATTTCTGCATTATAACTAGGGATGTCGTACGCGTTTGTTGCCTCAATGCTTGTGATGAGGTTACTATATGTCACTAACCAGCGCAAACGATGCACGGAATTTAGAGTAGAGTTGCATCATTTTAACACACCATATGTCTTTGGTGGTTGAACAGTGATAGGGTATACATCGGTCCTACTTCTCCTCTCCTACACCAAGTCCTCTTACTTTTCTGTGATGACTATCCCCCTGTTATGGCCGCTTTTCGTTGGTGTTCTCCAATTGCTGTTAAGATCATGTTAAGGTGAATGAATTCTCAGTTTGGTAGTTCGGAATGTAGACTAGACTTTCCTAGGCGATACTAGACGCACTGCTATTTTGATGTAGCTGGGTGCCCGTAGTAAACAACGAGCAAGCGCTGAATTCCAGCCTATGTTAAGGTGTCAGTCTCCTCCTCAGCAACTGGTCTCTACGTTGACGAGTCAGATCGGATTTTACCCCGCTGTGAATATGACTGCACCTATCTGATGAGCCGCAAGAATGATGAAACTGTTTAGAAGTTTTCATGAACCTTGTGAGCAATTTCCTCCTCGAAAGTGATCGTCCACCTGTTGACGTCCTCTCTTCCATTCTACCCTCCTCGCTCTAGGTGGACTTGCATAATAGTCCTTGTAACGTCTATGAAGATGCTACGCAATGGATTCAACGCATCCGGTGGGCGAACGTTCTTGTTCCTTCTCTTCACGGAGCTTTTATTCACCTTTGACTTTCACACCCATTCGGAGTTGTTTCCCCTCAATTATTTCTTTGTTTCTATTTTTGTAAACAAGGTGAGTGACACGAACACACACACACACACACCAAAGTCGATTAGTTTGAGTGCTGTTTCCTGGACTGACTCACTTTACTGCTCCATAAACATGTTCTAGTGTTACTTTTGTAGCAGCTAAGCCTATTTTCATTATAGGTCATGTTCAGCAGTCTAGTTTCAAGTCTTACATGTGACCTCAGTAACATGGATAACTCTGGTAGTGTTCATAGACGAATTTTCCAGAAAAAAATATGAACAATTAGGGTTTCGTTCCCTTCTCTCTTGAAGGGGAAAGGCTGTTTTTGATGGGTAGGTTCAGAGCACACACCAAATTAGTTTGAGTGCTGTTTCCTGGACTGACTCACTTTACTGCTCCATAAACATGTTCTAGTGTTACTTTTGTAGCAGCTAAGCCTATTTTCATTATAGGTCATGTTCAGCAGTCTAGTTTCAAGTCTTACATGTGACCTCAGTAACATGGATAACTCTGGTAGTGTTCATAGACGAATTTTCCAGAAAAAAATATGAACAATTAGGGTTTCGTTCCCTTCTCTCTTGAAGGGGAAAGGCTGTTTTTGATGGGTAGGTTCAGAGGTGCATGTTGAGAGTTCCTCACACTTACCTTCACATACATTTCCAAATTTATCTGTGATGTAGGGGCGGGGTCGGACACCAAGAATTTCAGCCATGTGAGCGCTTTTATTTTTATTGAGGTTCAATATGTGGACTCAGAGGCGTCAGACACGTGACCCTTTGGTTCAACCACGTGTTCACCGATACGCACTTCAGCTGGTGCACTCAGTTTTAGGTTAGGTGTAGTTTATTTGTCTAATAAGCTATTAACCAATTTGCGCGATCATCTGACCACTGGCGAATAGTCAGAGTATGCCCGAAAAATCACCCCCCAAACTGGTAGTCGGTTGGTTATTTGAATTGGTGAATAGCTGAGTGTCCTCGATGGTGTTCTTGCTATGGATATCATGCTGCACATCCCATCCTCTAAGAAACAACTACCTTTTTTGATGATAACAGGATTTTCCTCAGTGTAAGTATCGACTTCGTTGCAGGGCTGGTTAGTAACACCTGTGTGACCATTTGTGCACCGAACTGATGAGTTTTTATTGTATCTGGACCTCATAAATAGTACTTCGTGGCCTGCAATAGGATATTTCGCCAAGGTAGAAGGAGGGTCCCAGGTATTCAGCAATCTTTTATATCGGCGAAGAGCCTGTTGATGTAACGGAAGAGTATGTCAGTCGCGCCTATGCCATCAATAATTTAACGTGAAAGTCAATCAATAAATCTGTTTTCAGGTATGTGATGTAGCGCATTTCTCTTATGGCGTTTCTATTCGGCGCGCAAATCATCCTATCAACCATAAATTGACTCCTAGTCGACCCTAGTAAGATTTTCCTACTAAAGACGGTTGTAGTGGAGCAGTTTCATGCTCTCTTCTTTTACGGGAGTACTAAACGACATTAGATTTCAATTGCACAATTAGATTTCTAATCCTTCTTCTCTTCTGTTTCAGTTTATCGAGTTGGTTCATAAACTCCACTTTGTGTATATTTATACCGCTCCCTTCCGATTCACATGGGGGTCTTGCGCTCATGCGTTAATTCAGATAGCCTCCGTTCCACGTATCCTTTCCGTAATATGTTCCTGCAATTCGGGTACTTTTGCAATCAGCATTGCTCACTCACACTCTACCTCGCCTTTTGCATCTATCCTTGACACGACACCCTATAGATACCTTGTTTCTGCTCGGAAACTGCTTACTGTCTACAATTTTATCGTCCCCTTTGGAGCCCGTGTTGGCTAGTGCCGTTTTTATCACATCCTATGCAAGACCAATCAAATTCTGGGAAGTTACGCATCGGTGAGTCACGATTGCGTCAGTATCTACCGCGCTCCTAATCAGTGTCTTGTTCAGTTTTTTGCTGAGACTCTTATTCTTCCTGTCTCATGTACACTAGTCAGCAAACTTTTTCAGTGAGTGTTGATCCATGGTTTCTTCTATCATTCGCAGAAAATGGTGTTTTTTTTATTTCGTATGCTTGCGTAGACTTCGCTGGAACCAGGACCAAGAAGTGTTTTGTCCTTTTGTTTGGAAACCCAAAAAGCTAGCATATGCCTTCTGTTGTTTAGACCCTATCGTTCTACGTGCTTCTCAATGCTTGCGGTTACTTTTTTCAGACACCGCTGTCTCATGGATGGTGTCATCTCTTACTGACTGTTACTGCTTTATACACAGCCACCCAAGGTCATTTCGGAAGAATATTCGATCCCGAGGCTTTCTGTTATCTTTATTCTTGCTCGAGGCAAGAGGCACATTCTTCTCCAAGCAGTATTCTTATCTTCGTAAAACAATGGTCTCTTGGAGGATCTAACAAGCAGTCAATTAGTGTTCAGGCTGACGGCATCAACGATGTATGGCTGTCTTGAGTGTTAACATCATTCTCAGGCAAACTTTCTCCCCTAAAAAACATAAATATTGCTACAGTCGCTGAATGAAATCGAATATTCAAATTGAACTTCTGACTTAGTACCCTCTGTTCTTTACGATGCATGCATCGCTTTCGAGGCTTCCACGCTGCTACCGGAGGTTATTTGAATTTGTCATTTCGATGTAATTGAGTTTTTGTGTGATTTCTCGTGCCCATTTCTGTCTGGTTGGGTTGCTTTTAGGTTTTGCCGAAGTGAACTCCTGTGACTCATCAGAGACTATACCCTAAAAAGTTTGATGGGGGAATTAACACGTATTTTTGACTATTTGGGGCAATCCTACTCACAGTCCTTTCTAACAATGCTGCTAGAGAATTTCGGAAGTGCTTTTGAAAACGGTGGGGTTTACGTATCAAGCCAATTCCGATTTAATCTAATTCTACTGTTACGTGGTCCATCGTGTTACCGTTTCTCAACAATTCCAGATGGTGTTTTATTTTCTAAATTTAGGTCGATGCAGATTTCTCACGAAACCTACCATACAAATAACTTATTAGTTCATTTCACAAAAGTATCGGAACGAGAAATGGATATCTGAGATAACTCATCTGGCGAACGGAGTGCTTTTAATAGGTTGCTCACTAGAGTTGATCGCTGAACATTTCTCTATTGGGAGTGGTTTCGCTGATCTGCACCATCTGTTCCCGCATTTTCTGTACGTGAATCCTCTTTTTTGGACAAGCTGAGCTGAATCGGTACCGAGGCAAATTTTCCATCTTCTTAAAATGTCACTAACTTTTAATTGGCTTGTGAATTGATCACCCTCGGTTGGATACTTTAGTCTGGTACTCTAGTGTTATTGAAAATGCAGGAATACTTATCATTTACTTTTTATGTGAGAAGACACACATCTAAAACCGATCTAGTCGAGACAACCACTGGTACCGCGCAAGAAGCATTATGCGTCATCCTCTCCCAACTAACCACAGGGGTAGAGTATAATCTCACTGGAGGTTCGGTGGGACGGTAAGGGGTAAGGGTAAGGCAGTTTGCTCTTGGTCATTCACACAGTGACGTCTCACAATTATTTGGAGAGCTCATGTATTCATTACGGACTGCAAGATCCATCTACTCACTGGGTTTCTACCAATACCGAAGTTTCTATCGTTCATTCAAATCGTCATACGTATGAAAAACCCTATTTGGTCGCAAACGTTTAATGTGGGTACCAAGTAGTATCAAGTTTCTCAAAATCACATGCACCGCCGATCTGTCCATTGAACTAGTTGTCTGTCCATTTGTCCTACAGCACATATTACTTTTGGGCACCAGTTAGACAGGCAGACATATCATTCGATTACAGACATCACATGTAACCGTCTTTCTTCGTTTGCTGTATATGTTCACTATCCTAGGGATCGGGTGATCTATCCGACGTTTGAATAAGCTAGTGTGTAATTATCAGTGAAATCTGAAATATCTTACTACAAACCTGCATGGTGATGGCTCAAACAAGTCCCCATCGGCCTCATCGTTTCAGTTGGTGCTATTGGTAGACAGAGTAACATGTAGGAGTGCATACGAACCGGTAATAAGTACACTGGAAAACGTCACTCGTAGAACAGTCAGGTGATCCGAGTGAAACTTACTGAACAAGATGCTGCATGAATATGAGTAACGTTCCGCAAGCGTTCCGCTTTCTTTGTTGCGTCCTCTCGAACTTCATCGTATTTAGCCGTATTCGGGATTAACTTCGTCAAACTTCATATATCTTTCAAATTTCCTCGTAGCACCGAACGTATGGAGACAACCAACACCGCATTGATCAGTCAGTTGCGTGGCGTTTCTGAAAATCAGGTCACGGGGAATTTGAACGCGATATTCTACGAGCACCTCACCCGTAACTTACAGTCTGTTTTGGCAGGAGATATTCAACTGGGTCGCGTCGGTGGCATGGCTGTGAACACTGGAGACTTTTTCATATTCAGTTCAGAGGAGATCAACCTAGTTATTCATATTATCGAAGTAGGAAATGGACTTCTAACGTTTCAGCTTCGTGGTCTCGAGTTCAGCGGTAAGTGATAACTTTTTCAGGTTATACGCCCTGGGCCGTATTTTACACTGGATTATACATGTCACTACTGGACCATGATTGTCTTTTGCCGCGCTTTCTCCAGTTTCCAAGCTGTTCTATGTGCCGATCGATTCCTTCCGGTGTCCAACCCAAGATGACCGTCCAACTGGGTCTCAACAGCGCTTAGCCTACCTACCTGGGTGTTCATCTCACCAACAACCACAACAATATCTGAACTTTTAACCCGTTGTTGGAGAGCGCCTGGATCGTCATAGAAACTGACATAGTCAGAGCTACAGTCATTTGGATTGTAAGCAGAAAATATAAACTATGTAGGATGGACCTCGCTTTCTAGAGATTCTATCCCACATTGCCAAAAGTATTCATATGTTGTTTATCACTAATGTGCGCGTGAACATGGACCGGAATTCCTGTGAGGACCCAGTCACTTGCTTTGTTCGATTACTTCACTGGAAACCTTCGACCTTAAGGTACACCAGAGCGCGTCATCTTTCTTTCATCGCATCCCAGACTGTCGTGTGGCTTCCGGTCACGCAGTCTAACTTGACTTCTCGATCGAGAAATCATGGCATGATAAGACACCTAACAGGTACGTTGAAAGGCAGTATACTCAAATACACTGTCGAGCTTGAGAACCGTTCATTTTGTCCTGGATTATTGGAACTATCCGAGATTGGAGATCTTGAAGCCTCGATTAGCTGTTCCTCTGTATCGAATCGGTGAATCTTAATCACTGACCTAGATACTTATCACCTCGAAAACGTAATTTGTCCAATGTATTATGCTTCTAGATTATTTTTTATGAGCACCAGTTCGCTGAAACACACAGCCATCCACTTATTAAATATGATAGATACAGGCTGATTCATTTCCACAGCGTTTTGAACACCCGAACGGAGAATCGAAGACCACCATGACTCTGCTTTACAACGTATCTTTTGAAATCTGACTGCCTTATTACTTTATTTGATAAAGTGAAGTTAGATGCGATAGGGCGCTTAGTAAGTTGGGTAGGAAGGATCAACTGGAGCGGATTACTCATGTGCTTTGGTATTCTTCGAACATAGGCTATCTGGTATCACAGCGGACGAGTATGTCTTCAGTAAAAGCTTCGTGAATTTTCGCCTAGGTGTATTTTTAAGTCCCTGTGGGAACATGTAACCCATTTTCATGTGTAAATCAACGGTTAACGGTCTGTATACATTTCCGCCACACAAGATTGAGGACGTTCGTTCTCAATGGTCTTTCATCAATCAACTGTATATGTGAAACAGAAAACTCCTGTTACATCCATGAGGTGACGTCCAATTCCTCCTTTACACATTTAGGAACCTCCTGTCATGAACGTGAAACCGAAGCTTTACGGTGTACTTCGCATAATACGAATGGTTGTTGTTGTTTCAATCCCGGACATCACCCCGGCATGCTGAGTGTGAATGCCGCTCTGCGAATGCGCTGGACAACATGGCAGTTTATCTACGGATCGTACAACGTCTCGGGCTATCGAATGACCACGCATGGGGCTGACACAATTGTTCGTTTGACGGATTTTCGTAAAGTCCTTGTTAATCGTTTCGTACAGGTGAGCTGAATACGTATTTGTTCCTCTACTTTTGGTTGGATATTAGTTTTTCTTGAAACGCCTTGTTCATGTCTTCCCGATATAATAAACAAAGTGTGGATGTAAAAAAAACAAAATTCATTTTCTCTACTCGTGTAGCACGGTGTGATCAAAGGAGTGCAGCAAGACCTGAATGAAATGGCATCACTTTTTCCGCTATACGAAGTGTGTTTATCAGTGAACTTTCCCTTAGCTGTTTTATTTAGCCACTACCTTCATTTCGCATTGTTTATGCGCCTTTCGTCGTTCGCTTTTCTTTTGCAGTGCATCATTTTCTATGTGCTCCAATTACATGACCTTCCGCAAAGACTAGAGAACCTCACCGCATATCTACGTGCCGGCAGCTTTGATTCACCTGGTCATTTTGATTTGGACCCGGTTTTCCTTCGGACTATTGATGGTGATTATGATGAGCAATGCAACGGCGTAACGAGACGGCGTTTTATCAAAGCCTATGGAGAATGGATTCGGTTTTGCTTGTGGAAGAAAGGCGAATTACTGGTAAGCTGCAGGATATTATGTCGCTCTGGAATGATAATTTCCATTTTCTCGCAGGGTTGAACATGGTTGGACGTCTTGTGGGTTGCTCCCTTCTCCGTTCATGTGAATCAGGCCACCTTATGTTCAGCGATAAGAGGGTGGTATGAGATTGATTCATAAATTAATACGCTGTCATCTCCCCTTATGCTGTGATTTCAGACGAGAGCCATACATAGCACCCTTTTGCACGACACAGTCACATACTAATCAAACACACATTCTTTTCCATGAAACTGACTCTTCTGATGGGATTTTCAAGTTGTGTGAAACTTGATGTTTCCATCGCCGACAAGCGTGTTCGGTCCTCACGTTCCCGCGTTATGCGAATTGTCTGTTTCATTTTACCCACCCATGAACTGTCAGTTGATAATCTCAGGATTATGGCAATGTGTCCCTATTGCATCCTAACCGCCAGGCAACGCAATCCGACGGAGGCAGTCTTTTAAACACCCAATAAATCCGTGGATTGGTTCGCAAGGTGTGCAAACCCATGGTTTAGTTCCCCTCAATTTGTGCCAAACATTCGCTCCTTCTGCTTGTCCTCGGCCGTTGCACGCGAAGCTATGTGACACTTAGTCCCAGCGACCTGATACCCTGCTCATTTTTTGCAAGTAAAACGTTTGTCACCTGTCAGTTTCTTTTTTGTCTATGGTTACGGCGTTCACAAATGCTTTCTATATTTCCTCTTCTGCTCAGGAGTCTATATCTTGTGATGAAGATTCTCCGCTGGTTTCTCTTTGCTACGCGCTAAGTATTCTCGGACGCCGATGTATGGGAGGTATACAATCTGCACACTATGAGTGAGTTTGCTGTTCTTCTGTCGCTCAGTCAGTGGATAGTCCTTTCCGAGGGTGCTCTAGTTCACACAGAACAGTGATATCTTACGTGACCTTATTACCGCTTTCTCCTACGAACTAGAGAACCCGGTAGGGTTTGGGAGGCCCTGGGAATGTATCTTGATTCTCCTTCATTTCAATGACAGCGCGAACTACTCCAAACAAGTCCGACTGTTCGCTGCAGCTCCTTATCTAGCATTCTAACAACGGTCCTACTACTTCGAAGTAGATTACATTCTAATGGTTACTTGATGTGGATCATCTTTTGAAGGTTGTAGTGAACTAGGAATCGAAAGTAAGTGTATTTGTGACCAAGCCCGTATACACACAAGATTCAAAATAAACATGACTACTCCGTAAAAATTACGACCTGCAAAACGGATGAACATGTTCAACCTTGAAGAACCAGAGAAATTTTCGGTTGCTATTACCAGCTAACGCCGTTAAGCTAAGGCTTTTTCGACTTCAACAGACCTCCGTCGAAGAGTCCTGATTGCTTCTTATGAAGGGCAGCTACATCACATTTCGGATTTGCGTTGTGACGTCACAAGGATTCCTCTCATTTGGCTATCCGATCACATAGTACCAGTGCTTCCGATTTTCGAAACGTACATGGATGGCCACCTACTCGGCTCAAAAAGACTGTAGTAATGGCTATGAATGACCTTCGATACGAAAACGGCCGCCATTGTTCACATTTCATCCGGTCTATCCTTCACGCTCCAGCCAACAACTCAGTCAACAAAATTCCCATTTTAAGATCCACCGTCCACTAATAGCGGACTACAAAGAAGATCCAGAGAAATGAACCGAACACTTCAGCTTGCCCACCACTTAAACCACAGCCTCCACGCCCTGCCTAATCCATGGTGATGCCTCCGGTTAGAGTGAATAAGCAGTGCTACTCAAACTACCGAAGAAAAAAGGCGCCTAGTGAATATGTTATCTCGGCAGAAATCAACAAATTTCTCGAGCTTCTTCGTGGGCCATTTCGCTCAATATGGAACACCAACGTTTTCCCCATGGATCATAGTACCTTTATTCTACTACGGATTGAATAACGGAATGCGAAAACTAGTGAGGAATTAGCGCGACAAACCTTACAGCCAAAATATTTGCCAAACTACCACTGCGGATCTCGGAGAAGCGAGAGTCTCAAGAAGACTTCCTTTCAGGCAGAGATTATACTGACCAGCGAATCACGCGACCTGTTTTGTACACCAGCACATGTCTCATCAACCAACCGTGGTTAGTTTCATTGATATCTGTAAATCTTTGAAGTCAGTCAACAGAGAATGCCCTTGGACTGTCTTAGAGTCTAATGACCTCCAGGGTCCGCTGCAACGTCGCAACTTACTACTCAAGCACAATGACTGCTGTGATTCTTTAGCGGAAAAAAATAACGGCGCGGTGTTTAGTAAGGCTACGTGTTTTTGCCTGTTTTTCAGTTTCCCAACCGACTGGACAGTGTCGCATGCCCCCAACGACTTCTTCAGGGTAGAGTTGGTCGGACAAAGTATATTACGAATTAGGCTGATTGTGTCATCGTCTTAAACAAAGATCTAACAGGAATGTAGCCTATCCTTAGGCACATCAACGACTACGCTTCGCTGGAAGTAACCTCGGAAAAGATCAAACTCTTCACCGCAATCATGGACACCCCCTATCAACTGAGAGTTCACAAACCAAGTCGATTCATTTAAGCGTTTGGGCTGCATCATCCTTCCAAATAGTTACGCATGGCAAAAAATAGACAATCATATCGACACTGCCAGGAAGCATTTCATACGGTTCTACACCGCTCATTGGAAGTGCTGGTAAACCAGCGTTCGAACAAAGTTCCATGCCCACACTGTGACTGCCCTGGCATTCGAACTGACGATTTTTGAACGCTCGATGTATTTGACTTCACGAATGCCGGACGACAGCCCAGCAAGTGATGGTATTGAAAGACGCGTTTATAATGCTTTACGCCTCGTCATGTCGATCCATCGACACCCACTACCATTGATTAAATATTTCCAAACCCCTCTTGTCGCCGCTGTTTTGTTTAGAATGGCACTGTTGCACCGTAGGACAACTGAAAACCTGGCTCTCAAAACTGACCACGAACTACTGGGTCTGCGTAAACTCTACAGCACCAAACGATGAGTAGAAATTGGATCACTCAGACCTTATTGCTGGTCGCGCTTCCTGCACGACCATGCAGTAGCGACTCAGGATTTTCTGCAATCCACCGTTCTATGAAGTGAATTAAGTTGAAATTCTTTGTAATATATTCGGTGCGTGGCATAATTATTAAAAAGAGTGTTGCCGTCTCCAGGGATGATCACTCTCAGCAGTGCTGTAGAATGAACGAAACTGCCAAGTGTTGTTGCGCGCTAGTGAGGTACTTTTAGGGTGGCAACGATGGTATTCTCCCTCTTCCGCCAGAATGAACGGATCTCTTTGAATTTTCTAGACTAGTTACGCGAACCCGCCTCTAAGAAATCTCCGTATTTCACATTTGCTTTCCGGTATTGTGTTAAATTCGAAAAACAGGTTACTGGACTGTTTAATAACTATCCTTTTTATTTTGTCCAGCGTGAATCAAGTACTTCGGGGCATCCATGACATATTCAAAGGTGACATACGAGTAATGACCAAGGACGATTGGATCCTCACTGATTTGGATCTGCTGCAGTCTGTGGTTACACCGGCAATGCGCATTGCCCTCAAGTTGTATCAGGTACTTATTCGGATGCAGTCTTTCAGGTTTATCACCGTTCGGCTCCTCGATAATTTTACTATATTTCTCCCAATTTTCCTCTAACGCCTGTAGGATGAATTTCTTTGGACACCGGAATGTACTAACAACACATTATATCGAAAGATTGTGTACACTGAGAAGAAGTTCGTCATATGTCACGAGACCGATCCAATGTGGCGGTTCGCTGTACTGAATGATGCGTACTCTTTGTTCTCGCTTCGTTGGGTTGGCGCCGACTCGGATGATATGTACCGCTTTGTGCAACTCACCAAAAGCAAGCTTCAGTTCCGTGCTGTAAAAGTAAGTTCTTCATGGTAGATATATATATATATCTGCACTTACGGAGGGTGCTGTTTGTACACCACAACAGAGCCTGTTTCCGTAATATCATCACCATTCGTCGGTCACGATATGCTGGCTATTGTCATAGTACCCTGGTTTATGCTGATTCCGCACTAACCCAAACGAAACCGCAAGGTGTTTTTAAGCCATCAGTTTTAGCATTTATCAAGTATCATATCATTTGGACAGGCAGAACCAAATAATGCTTATCAACGAACTTTTACCTTAGATCCCCTAGAATCCTCTTCTCTCTTTCGTCAGTCCGAACCTTGAATATTGCTGTCAGTCAGTGCTTATCACAGTTTGTGGTCTGAGGCTGCCTTCGGGGTATGATATATGACCAAGCTCTGGGTCTACGGAGGACATTGCAAAGCCTTGAAGTTTTTCAGGGAATAAGTTTTGTAACTATTCTATTGCAGGTCCTACCTATGTTTATTTTCCGAATACAGCGTAATCGCCTCACCGTCTGTAACCATTATCTCTTTGGTTTCTGACTACCGAAGCAAGCTTGACCACGCTTCCTTGCTTTTGCTAGTATGATGACTGCTCACATCGTGTCATCTTATTATCAGTCGTTCTGAGAAGCTCATTCGACTGTGCTTTGGTAGCCGGACCGAATTGTACCGTTCAGACTGCGTTAACGTCGAATGTTTGCAGTTGGTCGTGAATCGGCCAGAATCATGCGATCATTCGTCAAGTTGTTGTTGATAATGGATTCTTCACTGAAGAAGAACGGCGGATTGTCTCCCTGTTTCCGAAGTCGAGGCTAATGTGACCTTCAAAGCTGCTTTGGATGACCAGGAGTCACGCTTTTCAATCGAGAAACCAAACCCGAAATGGACCACGCTTTCTCAGTTGCATCATCACGTTCATAATTGAGATATAAAAAATATCGTCTCTTATAATTCACTTTTCAGGCAGTCATGTTTAGGAGAACAGCAGCTTTAATGATGCCAAATACAAGTCAGAACATGGTAAATTCAATTCACTCCATCATTTGAGCTGAACTGTGGCGACTTTTTTCATCCAAGCCTTGTAATCGGCTCCGTAGGTATTCTGTCGAATTGTCTCGTTTTCGGAACAGAACGCGTTTCCACTCCATCCACGTTCAGCGATGTCACTTGTTCTCCATACTGTTGGACCATGGAATCTGAGTGAGAAACCTATTTCTCTTATCACCTTCGGGCACTCCAACTGAATGTATCAATTTCTGTCCAGTAGGTAAAGATTGCAAAAACCCGCCCCTTCAAGACCCACAAAAGCTTTGGAGCGGTACTTATTTCCAACACAACCCTACAGATCACCGACAGTTCCTCACGGTCTCCCATTCAGTTCTGATTGAGTTCCTTCATTCCCTCTTTCACCCTCATTCAGTGCGTGTTATTTACATCTCAGTTCCTTGCTTTTACAACAAAGTGTCCACATGTAGTGAGGAATCACCTAATTGGATTTATTATCCGGTTTTTTTTGCAGCAGAGCCTGCAGTCACCGATCACTGTTACCGCTGTCTTTCATCTAAAGAGTGATGACCGTTCACTTGGCTAAACGCATATCTCGGCTTTTCCTCGAACAGAACAGAACAGAACTTTGCAGCACTCGCAGTGGGCCACTTTTGTAAATCCGAATATAGAGACACCGGAACGTGTTTATCACCTTTTTGTTGCTTGTGTTCAGTATTTCCAGAGCATAAATGCTCCGATGCACCGACATGGTCTCTTCCTCAGGAACAGTGCTTACTAGGAGCTCTATTACACAGAAGTTATGTGACCAAATTAACTTCATTATTGCAGTGGCTGTTACTCTCTAATGGTCCGGTCCGGTCGGGTGCCTTGCTAAGCACGTATTTCTACGCAGTCATAGCTTTTGCACGCTGACTGGTCCATCAAGGTGGCCCCCGTGGGTACTTTCATCTTATTTACAACGTGCCAGTGTATGAACTCGTCTTGAAATCTCGCGGTTAAGCATCCCACTGTCGCAGACAAAACTATTTTGGTAGTAGAGTATCTCATTTGTTGGAATGCTTTCTTCACCTGACGATATATGCACGATAGGTACACCCTTCTCCTTATGTTGTCCGGTTTTTAAATAGTTTTGTTTCTATTTTATCTCTTACCGTCGAGTGGAACTAGAGATGAACTGTGCAATTCGTTCCTATACTGGAAGAGGAAGTCGTTCTCTATCCGTTCGCTGTATGGAAGAGCACCTTCTTTTGGGCTGCTGAATTCCGCTCTTTTAGTTTGTATATAATTAGCCGACGATTCCTACTTCATCCAAACACCTCCAAAACGCAGTTATAATAATAACACTGTAGTACTAGGTTCCGAATTTCGGTGTTTCGGGCGAGGAATTCGATGGTGTCAGAACAGATGTCTTTGCAATCATTCACAGCGTGGTAATTGATATCCCAGGGTGTGATCGCGAATCAGATTATGTGCTGTACGTACTGCGATTGGGAAGATCATGGTAGATCAACAAGGATAATCGACAAAATACTGATTTATACAGATAGTCGTGAAAAAATCACAGTTGCTTTAACTTTTGAAATTCCAATAACTTTTATGAAGTTCGGACTCAGTATTCCTGCTGTTTTTGAGTGCCGCATCTAAGTTAAGGAGAGCACATCTGCAATATCCTGCGGTAGATTTAGTCTGCTGATGCGTTCTCACATTGTGACTAATACTTTATCCAAGCAGCCTACCACTGTGTCCTGCCTTGGGCGGAAGACAACATAGCACCCGTGTCACCTAGAGCGTTCTTTATTAACTTGGTAGTGTCCTATGTATGACATCCGGCCACCTTTTCGACACCTGTCTGGTTATATTCCGAGCATGTAGCTTGATGACCGTCAGGTGCTCCGCGAGGACTGATAAGGCAAGCCGGCTGCTGAGCAATACTCAAATTGCTTAAATAAGTAACCTAAAAGAAGTGGATTGAGGACTGACATTTGCTGTGCCATCTTCCGTACCTGTGCTGTGTAGAAAGCGTCACATATTTCCGATTGAATGGATGTGTCGTTAGTTGTCCACTTATTCACAAAGCCGAGGTGTTGTATAGGAAATTACTTCATATCAGGTAATTGGTGGGGAAAGCGTAACCCTAAATTGCAAGTACACAAGCTCGCCCGGAAAAATACCCGGTGGGTGAGTGCAGCAGTGCCTGTTGTTTGAACTCATATCGTCAGCCGGATTGATTCTTTTTTCCCTTGTGCACCTGTTATTGTTTGCTACGAATAGCAATTACGCACTAACTGCTTTCCGAAATGTGCAGATAAATCCAGAATGCGTTCGTGGTTTGTGGGCTGGACAACAACGTGAACAAATATATCTGCGCAACACCAACGTGGAACGCGGCAGTATTCAAATGGCTCAGCATGTGCTTCGAAATCTGGTGAACTCTAGCTGCGACCCACCTATTGGCTATCCAATCTATGTCAGTCCCATATTAACCAGCTTCGCTGGAACCAATCGTCAATACAGAAAGGCTGGCGGTCCAGAACTTTCGTTTGTCGGTATCTTGCAACTGGTTCGTCACTGTTTTGCATGGATTGGACTGCGTTTTCGGCGACTATGTCATCCAAATCAGAGCAGTAAGTCTAATGAGTCGGTGTACAGGGTGCAATCACCTGTCCGAGAAAATTGTTGCTAGGCTGTTCAAATCTCTGAGGTTTACTCGTTAATTTATAGTTTTACCCATAAAACCCTAAAGAACTTCAGGTGCAGTATCACATAAGACTAGTGCAGATCCATGTGTGGAACCATCCATACATCCTTCAGTGAAGCTAAGCTCAGAGGAATAAGCACACAAGATGAGCAGAAATGAGGCTGTTCCGATAAATCTATCTTAAAAACTAAGTTTGTCGCATGCACCAGTCGGTAAGCCCAGTTAGACTGGTTCAAGATACAGGTTTGCCTGAAGGTCGCTAAGCAATTATCGTAGCCTAATGTATACGGCAGGAAATCAGGGTAGACGGCGAGACGAGACACTTATGTGGCACCTTTGGCTTTAACCAGTCACGAAGTGTACTGCTAATTATTGCCAACGAGGGGTGTTTGAAATCTTCATATTTCCTGAAAAGCGTACGTGTTCACTTAAGGATTGTGTGCAGCATAAACTTTGACAAAAATATGGCAAATTTATGAGTGGACAGATTCATTTATGCTTGTGTAACGTTAGCAGTGGATGTTTTTAATTCGGGTGGACCAAGTGTTGTATTTCACTAAAACGCGTCATCATGTTCGGGGTAAATAAATTATTGGACCATCTCACTTATCACATGTGTGCTGGTATACCCGTTGAGGTGCATGGTTCATGATTGCTAGTAGTATCGATGATTACTCGAATGACTCAAACTACATCAGCATCTTCGAAACGCTTGTTTTCTGTATAGCCCACAAAGTAAACAAACTCTGACCGTAAACTTACACGAGTGACGCATTTAAGGTAAAGTTTATGGCTCATATCTGATGTATTCTGTTACTTACGTACCTACTGATGTTATTGCTCAACTGTAGGGGTACTTTTGTACCTGACCCTTAACTATAGTGTTCTGTGTCAAACGGTCTGCACGGAACTGGTATTCATGTAATCTCGTGGGATAAAATTCGTATCTTGTTGATTACGCAGTAGCCCCCAGCGCAGACAGACCGATGGAACTCACTGAGCGCGGTAGGACCGACACCGCAGGCCGATCAGTTTCCTGGGATTCAAGAAGCCATGGACGCCGAGATCGTGACAACGTCCACCTTACTGATCCAAACGACGACCCGCTGAGTAATTGGCACTCGTTTACCGAGTCGGATGAATCAATTCATCAGAAGCAGTCAGAGGTAGGACAGTCTGCACGCCTAACAACACTTGCCGCCCTGGTACATGAACACTATGACGTTGAAGGACACTCTTCACCTAGTGGGTCGAGAGCCACCACGCGAACGAGGGTTAAAGTGAGTTTTCATCCCCACTTGCTTCATCGAAGCTACATAAATTTGCCACTCTGTTTTCAACTTGCTCTTAATGCCCATTTACTATCCTCTTTCCTCTCTTCCTTACTTCCGCCACTCGACAGATAATCGATCCAACACAGGTACTCAATGACCGTCTTGGCAAGCTAACTTGGCCTTCTGAAGAATGGCGGACACAGTGTTTGACACAGTCCCTTTGTAGCCCTTCAGTTTACGATGGATTAGAAGGACAATGCGTACATCGCTGGACCCCGAGTAATCCGGATCCAACAGCACGGTCGTTCTGTCATCGAACCATCGCGCTAGTAGCCTTTCCTAATGGACCGCCGTTGCTCGATGGTCACTATGTCGCAATTTGGGAAGACAAGGGCCTAGTCGAAGTGCCACCAGACGGCGACGCATCTGTATTAGGACAAACGGCCGAAACTCTATAGTCTGACGGGCAGCAGTTTGAATATCCTTCCTCCTCCGGTCTGTTTCTGACTGCTGTCCAGCTGATGCATGAATTATCTGCTCCTTATTGCATTCAAGTGCGTCACACACGGGAATCGATGCACACGCTCCACTCTACTGGCTTGTTTATAGGACTATGCTGTTACAGCAGCATTCGGTCAGATCGTTCCTGACCTGAATTCCTGGTGCAAAGCAGCGCACAACTACGGATTTTTCTTGGTTCATCTTGTCATTCTATTGACTACCAGAACTTATGTATAGAATTATTGCTTCACTGTTTCACTTCTTCCGATGATGTTGATGAAAAAATCTATAGGTGGTTTATCGCGTTGGGTAGGGGCACCACCAGTACACACAGCGGCATACGACACTATTAGTGGCCGGGTACAAAACTCCGATACGTGAAGCTTCGATCCTTGTTGGTCACTCCAGCAGACGGTCTGCGCTGTTAAATGAGTACCCACGGACTTACGCTTGGCGGGTGACATGCGTGAGATGATCACGTACCTTGGGGTAGTGATTAGTTTGGGTAATCAGGCATACTGCGATGCTCACGGTTAGTGCGTTCTGTATCGATCGGATGGTGTACAAACAAGTGAAAGCTCATGCTAGGCGAAAATATCCGATCGTCTATTCCGGTTGATTGAGTTCTTTTCGCTAGGCGAGCTGAGCCGGCGAAAACTACGAAAAACGAGGGCATACGGAGCACATGGTTTACTGACATGAAAACAACCATTACAAAATCCCCTCATTGCCCTTCGAAATATACACCTAGTCAACAACGGTTATGTGGCGCTGTTGGAATTCTAGCAAAAAAACTATTCCGTCATACAACAATCTCGTGCCCGATAGACACCTGTCCCTTTAGAAAAGGATATTATATTATTATCTGAATTACTAGTATCACTCTGTGTCTTACACACCTACTTCGAGGAGACTCCTTCAGAGAGTACCAAAATGTCTTCTCGATGTGAGGGAGGGAGGCGTTAACAATTGTATTGCACGGTTTTCGTACTAAGTTCGGGAGGGTTTTAGGTTTATTCGAGCGTTCCAAACGACTAATCAGATGTAATCCTCTCCCTGAGACAAGTGTATATATATATATATATATATATATATCATAAAAGTGCATAGCACCCCATTATATTGATGAAAACAATACAAGTTGTTGGAAGTGATAAATTTCAAGTCGCTCCGTCACCATTAGTCTTTATTTCAACTGTGACGTGTTCGAACAAATGACGCTGCGTGCGCAACGCAGGCTGGACTGCAGTCACGCCAGTCGATAAGAGGTGGTTCATCAACCACTAGTAAAGCTGGGTTGATGGCATGCGGTGTTTTCTCTCGATCATCAGGCTGGGGATCAACAGTGTTACCTGTTTAGTTCCAGAGGCTCTTATGCGGGTCCCAACCGATGAATTGTCTCATCTTGAGTATTTCTGCTCCACTCTTGGTCTCCAATGAGGATTGGAGCTATCTTAAGTTACACTAAACCCACAACATTACCGTAGGTGTTTCACAGATGATGGAACATCTGCATGGTAAAACACCATTAAAAGATACACCAGTACAAGGCTTTCTACTGTAGCGATCTCCGAAAGGCAAAATCCTGGCTGTAAGATTTTATCCATCCATCCCTGGATAGACCGGCCGTTGAGGAAATTATTTTGCTTGCCCTGTGAATCATGCTTCCATTGGTACAATTCCCCCGGAAGCAATCAACTCGCAAATGAGACTGCTCTCAGTCGGTCTTTTGGAGCGGCCTTTCGAGAGGGGACATGTATACAGTTGGATCTTTTTAAACAGACATCTCTGAATGTCACTTTTGGACGACCTTTTCAATTGACTTTCCTAGAGCAATGGATTGTGGTGAAGCTGTCCTAGCTCTAAACGTCTCTTGCAGGAACTCGCCAAAGTTGACATCTTTCAATAATTGTTCTCGCAAATGGGACTTATGTATCCGAGGAACTCGCAAGGGACTAACCACAAGTGGTGCTGTGAGGGTGGAAATCATGTCGTGAATTCCCCTAGTCACTTGAGGACACAGCGTTTTCTCCTCATTCCACTGTTCAGACATTTGGTTGACGCAAAAACTGGTGCACGAGTTTTTCGCGATCTGCTTCTTGTTGAGATGATATTTTGCGCCATTGAAAGTTGCTTCTGCTAGGAGATGGATAGGTTATCTTTATAAGGGTATCACTTTCAGGGCTGGTCTTACGGGATCGGATTAAGGTGGTCTCAATTTAAAGGATCATTATTGTATATTTACCATCTTCGACATTTGTAATCAACTAGTAGACACCCGTTGTGTCCATCAAAAATGCATATTTGAGTTGCAACTTCAAGACAGGCGTTGATGCCGTTCACAACCATTTTTACATGCAGTAGTAGATCCGTGGGACGTGGTCCGTAAGTGCGTGCAAGGAAAGTCTTGTTAATGAACTCATGCTCTTATCACAGCACACTCGATTGTCAGTAGGTTGCTTAGTGCATACACTGATGCACGTGACACACGTTAGTGGTTTTCCCGACAGTTTGGTGGAAACCAGTCAACGTTAACTGACACGACTTGTGCCTTTGCAATATCTTATCTTCTCTGTCTGACAATGAACGTCGTTGGCACAGTCTTTTAAAAAAAGCATTCATATTTTTCATTGGCAATTTCATCGGACACTTAACCGTTTCGTGCTAATCTCTGGGGTTTCGATCACTTGTACTCCGGTGTTTGAAAATGCCTAAAGTTCCAAATCCTCATTCCCGGTTCAGAAAAACTGGAAGCACGTCATTGCGTAGTATGTGCAATGCTCTGGGTATGCGTCTATGCCCTTTCTGATAATCGGTATTAGCCAGTGTATGTGACATGTGGAATACCATTTTGGAACGAGCTAATGAAGTTCTTGGGAAGATGGTCTTCTTTCGGACAGATCATGGACTTGGTATCCTATGTATTCTCGAATTGGACTCATTTTGAAAAGTCTCTCGAGTCTCTCTCGCTATTTCTAACTAAGCTGGTTCCCATCATGTTCTATACAAAAATGAGGGCTGATGGTTCTGCACCCTATGCACTAGGGGCCAGTGAACTGAAAAGTTTGGGGACGACTTGCCTACACAAACGGGGGCGAGGTGGCTCAAGTGGTTAGAGCGCGAATTTACGGACCCGACCTCTGTCTCTCGACTTTCTCTGTCTAGGACTGGCCAACTTGGCAGTATCCCAGCCCCCGTGCCTCCTTCGGTTGGCATGGTAGCTAGGCCTCGGAAGGGCTGAGCGCCTACACGAAAATCAACACCCCCAAAGATTGGAATGAGTGTGACATAGTTGGCATTTCTCACGTTATCATAAGAAATAACATGCTCTAGACCATCGGAAGTGCTTTTGGTGCATCTGCCTGATCGTGGACGACTTGGAATTCGACTTTGTTTTCCTCAGGTTTGTAACTTCCCTTTGCAGGGACCCGTTTATGAGTATTTGAGGTTCATCTAGATGAGGACCATGTTTGGAAACCCAAACCATGCTGGGATCAAACTAATGTTTACTGTGGGTAGTCATGTGCGTTCACGTGGTGCCATAAACTAGAAAGGCTAGACTATTTTCGTATTCTGTTTTTTGTTGGAAAGCAAATTGCCGGAGTGTTCTTTGGCCTCTCAACAGCCCAATCTCATGGAATCGGTTTGATTGTTCTAAGTGTAGTGTATATATTCTCTTTTGAGGCACCTCGGGTGCTTGTTGGTAACTGGCCTGAGCCAGCTTCTCTCTGCATTTCTATAAAGCCTGCGGTTCCCCTTGTTTGGCCGAAGGTCGCTTATCAAAACTGTCGACCAACAAACTCCGACTGCAGCGCGCCCATTGTTAATTCCAGCATTCCCGTAACTCCTTTCTAAACAACTCACGATATTGGGGATCCGTGTGTTAGCCTTCATTTAATACGAACGAGTTACAGCGTTGGCCACATCGATAGTACAACCCATCAATGAGCGCCAATCATGGTCGACGACAATGCGACCAGGCAGTTGACTGCCGCCCAGGGGTAGTTATCGATTGGATAGATGGAACGTCTTAATAGCTCTTCGCACTTTCTAAGCACGAGCTACTGCCTTTTGGGAGTTCAATATGTAGAAAACCAAAAGCTACCATAGATTCAGCGAAGAGCTGTCTTAGCTGGGAAGTGTTGGGAAACCTGAATCTTTTAAATTGAACGGAAGCCAGGAGAATCCGAAAAACAATGGTTTCAACAGCTTTATCTGCACCATGAAAATGTGTCTCAACTTCGCACTAGCCCTCATTTCCAGAAGACTGTCTCAAACTGTCACCGGGGTAGTTCATGCTTTTTTGGTCATATTCACACCTGTTGCACATAGCTCTTAATACGCGAGAGGATACTAAATTCAAGTCCAGAAATCTCCAAACCGTATAGCTGTCCTCGGTGTATTTTCGTTGTTTCGGTGGAACAGCGATGACATCAGGGCCTCTTTGCTGGATGCGAATCACATGGTGAGCGCCGGTTATGAATGTGGTCAACTTTATTGCCGGTGTCTGTCGTAGCATGCCAGCCCATTATCAGGGATCACCAGCTACAGCGGGATGTCGAAGTCCGGAAAGCTGGTTTCAAGGCATGGACCGGTTGTGAAAAGCACAGGGGAGAGGCGGTGGCCACATAAAAACCTGGATTTATCGAACCAAGAGCCACTTACCTTCCGTTCAACCCTATCACCAACATTCCCACAGGGCTACGTGAGTTAATGATAGTGCATCGAGTATATGTCACATCTATCGACATGCAGCCAAATATTCTATAGGAGCAGATGCAATGGTGCGGCTATGGTATTAGGCGTGTAGCGCCTTTTGGTCCGTTCTGTGGCATGCGACGTTTCCCCCCATAGCTAGATGCCCAGCTGTTTTACATCCCTCAGCAAACGGTTTGCTAGCGGATATTTGCTGTGATGCTCAAAATGATATCGGTTTTCATAATATTATATATGGGTCGCTTTGGAATGCCAAGCGCATTTTGACAACCTGCTAACGGAAACTAACAACTTGGAGTTGCACATTCTCGATCAATCCGGGTGCCGTGGTCTTGTTCATATATGTAGAACCTGGTGAAGTTTCCCTGAGCTTCCTCAAAAAAGGCAATTTCTGTTATGTAAAAATTGGTTGGAAGTGTGGTCTACATGATAAGTCCTATTTTGCGACATACTCGTCTTGAAGTGGTACAAATATAAAGTGGTAATAAACCTCGTCCCAAATTAATTTTGGGAAGTTGTATGTTGTTCTTCGGGGTTTCGGCAGTTGTGAATATCAGGTGTGAATATAACCAAGAACTATACCAATTTCTCTGTCTCTGATATACACTCAACAGCTTACAGAAATTGAAACGCGATGATAACTGGTCATTGGCTGTAGGGTGAGATTATCGGAAAAGCGGCAAATAACAAAAAATCAGGAGTTTACACCGTTTCTCGAAACTCCCAACCGAGTATCCAGCCTCCTACTACAGTAACCCAACGCTTGAGTAAATTGGAAAATACGGTTGATAATTCGTGATGTTGGAAATGGCTATTCATCCAAAATAACCAGAGCACTTGGTGTAGTGCGTTCAACGTTACTAATGCTGAGGTACAGTTCGTGTCAGGCACTAAAATCGGCTGGACAATAGAGTGGTTGTCGTTTTACGCCTTGACATGCAGTGAACTATGTTGCATGAAGCCCTGTTCACCGCAGTTACTGCTGATCCGTTTGACATAACTCGCCAATTGCAAAGATCTCAAACAACTGAAATTATCGATAAAATGTTTCCTCCTAGTAGTTCACAACGCACTGTCGCTCATTCGTTCGCCCGTAGGAACATCGTTCCCTATGGTGAATATCGCAGGGCCGGAGGAACCTCGATTATCCAGATTAAGCAACACAATGTGATTCTTTTGCATACCTCGATCAGGCAAGCGCCAGTGCAAAAAAACCCTAATCCTTGTATGGCTACGAGACTTGGCCACTTCGGCTGAAGGACACGAGGCCTTTTCAGGTCTTTGACCACCGATGTCTCAGAAATGTAGCTGTAACCAGAGAATTCACAGTGAAGTGACCAGGAGATGCGTTTTGGTGAAGCAGACGGCACTTCACTCAAAGACTGCGTCCATCACTGTCAGCTAGGTTGGCTGAGCCATATGTTACGCGCATTGAGTTACCACTCGCTCAGAAGAACGTTATTTTTCCAGCCTAATTTTGGCGGAAACCTGGAGGTAAATAGCAAATGGCATGACAGAAGGGAATGAAGGACGTTTGAGTGCTGTTCGCCTTCCAGAACGGCGTCAATATGGTGAGCAGTTCGAGGAACACTACAACGAACTGGCGATCAGGAGGAAAAGCTTCAGCTCAGAAAACAAGAGGAAGACATCATTTGCGGATAGTATTTTGTCGCACGTACAGTGGTGACATTCAAATTAGGTTAGAAAAAAAAACTCAAAAAGTTCAGTGATCCCAATCTGGCTAATTCAGCTATAGACATCTCGATGTTCACGATGGAGAAGCAACAGAAACATATCCAAAGGGAGTGTAATCCATCAGTCTGCAATGTCCGGGTCGTAACTCTTCTCCCATTTATTCGCGTCGAATCAGGGAGTTCCCACCAATTACACAGATTTCTTTACCAGAAGAGTAATCCGAACGTAGCAATAGGCGGCATTTGCGAAAAGACTATTCTTTAGATCATCCACAGCCAGTAGTTCCGAAATAAATCCAGACCCTGAAAAAGGGTTGAATTAGGATAGATAAAATAAGATAAACGATATTAGTAGTATGTGAGAATGTTAAACAGATTGGGGACAGTTAATTAAAAGACGACTTAGTGAACCATTATCGTTCGGGGTTAATGTTGACCCGAATTTGTAATTGGAATTCCGCACCGAACGCCGAATGCAGGATTACAACTGTGCTCATTAGTAGCATTTGAAATCACCAACAACCTTTGAGATCGGTTCCGGAAGCCAATCCACCAACGTAGTCGCCTACAATGCCATCGCTACTTCTTCATCGACTGCCGATTATGGTGCCCCTTATGTACCGAACGACCTTCAAGCTATGAGTTGACCAACACCCCTTTAAACTGAAGCTTCACCTGTATAATCCCAGTGACACCCGAACCACTCGCTGGCACGTTCAGTGAGGCGATAGAAGCACGGGTCTAATATTCCTATCTTCATCTAATGAAATCGTCGGTCGCTTCAGAACCCGATATAATAAGGGGTGCAGGGGAAAGTAGACGCATGGAATGACAACTTTCTCTTCAGGCGTATAATCCGGGTCAGACTTAATGGTATTATTTGGTCCAGTGTGTTGCAACAGCGAGGTTGTTCAGAAATCGGCACTCGGACCCGAAATACTTAGCGTAAGACCTGGACGGTGGTTGGTAGTTATAATGGCGTACGAATTCCTCGTACATCATTTCACTCCATCCACAACTGATTACAGGACAAATATTGAGCGCTACGTCCACTACCGGTCGGCACGTATCACCATTGGTGGTTACTTGTTGAGGGGAACTACATTGGAGAGAAACACAAGGGTTCTGGTAACACCGTTTCTCAAGCATTCTGAAGATACTAAGAGAAAGACGGCGGACACTATCACGCATATATAGGTGGGTACAAAACCATTTGAGCAAACCTCTGCGGGTCTTTTGCGATATTTGGAATAACAACGTCAGAACGCTCTTGAAGTAAGGACAAGTCGCTTTATTAAAATTCTCCAATAAGGAGATCAAAACGCTCGATACGGGTTACATTCTAAAGCAGTGGTAGTCACCACACCCCAAGGGCGTCAACATTCTTGGTAGGATAGCTGGGGGTGTTTTAGTTTCCATGTATAACGGGGTCCTTTCAGTCCGCTCACTCATTTTTTAGCTACTTTTTACATTTTTCTAAGGCAAAGACATTTTTATGAGACAAGCCGACTGCGGTTGAATGCAATTTTTCGAACCCGGGCAACAGTTAAAATAACTTGGCGTAAATCAGCCGTGTTATGCTGAACTCCAAGTAGTGAAAAGCTAGCTTGCTAAACTCCAACTTGTTCTGACAATATAAATATATAAAAAGTAAATCGTTCAGCTGTAGCACCCTTTCGGTGCCTAGCTGCCATGCCACACGAAGGAGGCACGAGGGCTGGGATACTGTCAGGTCGCTCAAGCCTAGACAGGGGAAGTCGAATGGCAGAGGTCGAGTTCGAACCACGGACATTCCGGTCAGTAAATTCGCGCTCTAACCACTTGGTTCTGACAATATACCGCTTACCATGAGCTACTTTTGAAGGCATGCAGTAACTTTTCGAGACGCTTGTTTATCGGTATAAGGTGAGATCCTGATATCACAGATAGAAGTATAAAGTATCGAGTATATCCTCTAAAAACAATAACTCAAGGACCTTTTTTTATTTCCGGAATGGAATGCGAGTTTCACAATAAAACAAGTGACAATATAGGAACTCATAAATTACCGAAGAGCGCGTCGTATTCCCCATCTGTAATACGACATGGTGGGCCGCCGTATATTCCCTCGGGATAGTCGATTGTCTCCAGAAGCCAACGAACGTCTGATGCCGCAAGCTTGGACATATGGTTCACATAGCTGAAGAACAAGTTTGGAGTTACCATTATGCCTAAAGAGCATACGTCTCTTGGAAGCATATTACAAGAACGGGAACAACCAATCATTAAGAAGGGGTGACACGACCCGAATGTTATTGCAAAAGAAAAACACTAATTCCAAGTTTATGACTACAAAATACCTACGATGGTACATACTTGGGACGTTGTGACGGAGCCATCGCGACCAAAGATCCCCTGTCCCATATGAATTTGAACGGTGGCTCGGATGACCTGAAGTTTCGGGGAGAAAGCAGGCAATCGTATGCGGAAAGTAAACAGATGAGTACGATTGAAATGCACATAAAAAGTGATACACCTGTTGCGGCCGTCACCCCTATCCCCAAAAAACAATGTACGACAAGTGTGTATGACAAATAGACACTTGAAAGTATTAATGGTTGGCAAATGGTTGCCTAGAAATCATTCTGCTTGGGGGTAACTTCACTCGGACGTCGATTTCAGAGGTAGGAAAAAACCAGTTCTCAAAAAGAAGACAGAATGGACATCAGGGGGCTTGACTAAGCAGAGCGCTGGATTTTGTTCGTCTGTTGATCGCTGATAGAGTTCAGGGGCCATTGAAGATTAAGACATCACTCTGTCCAATGAACTGAGTCATCTTGATGCAGTAGAACACAGGAAAACAAAATTAGTAAAGAATGATTTATCCCAGTATCACGATGCCAGATTCTCCTACTCTATGTCTCAGCTGCAAGCTGTACACAAATACAGCACTTTTGGATTAATTCCAAGATGCCAACCAGAGGAAGCACAAGGGCTGGAATACTGCCAGGTTGCCCAAGCTCAGACAGGGGAAGTCGAGATGCAGAGGTCGGGTTCGAACCATGGACCTTCAGGTCAAAAAATTCACGCTCTAACCACTGGACTATCTCGCACACCCCCACCCATAGGTTCAACTTCTGTTACAACCGTAAGCCTGTACTTATTTCCAACGCTGCATAGTCCCGAAATCCAAACGCTGTAGGTGACCTTAATGTTGATCACCCTTTGGAATATGAACCATTAGGAACTTTTGGAGAGCCGCTCTGTGCCCTCAATAGGGTCCTTCCACGTCCATGAGAACAGGGAGTCGCTTTTGTGTTAAACAGCGGAGGAAAAAGAAGTGAATTACGACCAATAGCAGGAATTCCTTAAATGTGATATGCGAGAAATCATCAAGATCCAGCACTTTATTTAATTGCTGAATACTCGGTTGATCCCTTTAGATGGGGTTTTCGTAGACGCCTCACGTTAGGGTGGTAACGCTAGCAACCGACTAATCCGAGAGTGTAACTATTCAGTCCAGTACTCTTACAACCGACAAGCTCCTGGATAAATTGTCAGAGATCTTGTCACTTAGCCCTAGTTAATTTACAATACCTCCACCTGCTTGCCTGTAGTGGCAGTCTTTGGAAAAGTGCAGATGCAATCTGGTCACAAATTCAAAATATACACTCATATCGTTCTTGAGAAGTGTTATAAGTAAGCTTTGAGCAAACCCAAGGCTCGTATCAGATGAGTCGCTTGGTCTACTTGTATGCAACGGCCAAAACTGACGTATGCTGATGAAAAAACGGAACAAGCTTTGGAGAATGAAAGCCAACGACAGGTGCGGTTGTGATTTGCATGGACAGATATAGGGAGAACAGAATGTTATAGCAGACATGGAGAAATGAGGATTTCGGTGTACACGGCGGAAAGTGGGGATTGAGTGTCAGTCGTATTTCTGCCTTACCTTGGCTCTGCACTCCATTTGAAAGCCGTTAACGTCTATCTTGTCACTACACAGTTACGGGGTATTTGCGGCTTTTTCAAAGGAACCGACCGTAATCTAGTAACGCCACTGCTGCTTATACGCAACTAGCCCCACAAGGATGCTGTCCACATATCCAGGACAGAGGACGTCCCCATTCCAGGCACCAAGAGTGCCCAAGGGATTGTGCTCCACATCGCCGTCAGTTATCGGTGGCGAGGGTCGATCACCGCCTGCCGCTCCTTCTGGAACACCAGCGTGGACTCCGACCATGCACTTGTACGCTGCTGCTTTTCA
>NW_008752180.1:157985-163177 GCF_000715545.1 Opisthorchis viverrini | reverse complement strand
TGGTTGTACGGCAGTGAAGCATCAGTGCCAACACTGATGTTGCTGTCATTGATGATGATGATGATGCTCCTCTGTGCGGAGGCCGAGCGAAATTGTACGTTAATCTCCATAAACGATCACAGCAGTTAAGTGAAATCAAGAGGAAACAAGTCGGATTTCACGGAAGAAGTCACTCACTTGTCCATATCGAAGAGATTACACAAATACAGTCGGATGCGCCTATCAGGGGTCTAAAAAAGATTCGATAGAGACCATCTTTATATCCACTTATACATTAGACAATATAATATACTCAACAAACTGCGCTAGCACGACAGTGCAACTTTAGCTTCAAATGAAACCACTTTGACGTTGGGTGCGACCACACAGTCAGCTTTTATACCTTTTGCTCTGTCAGTGTCTCAACGGCAATCCAAAGAACAGCTAGGGATACCCACGCAGGATTATAGTACTTAAACCGAACTGATCAAAACACCAAGTAGTATAGATAAACGAAGACTCGAATGTGGGGTCGGGTACATTCAAAGTTACAATACTCACATGATTGTGCATGTAAAAAAACAAAGGTGCGTCAGCATGACACAATCAAACACTACATCAACCTCCGACGAAACTCACATGGAACAGAGTAATTTGACGTCCATCCCTGAACTGAACGGTCGATCGAAGCATACGCAAATCCGGATGTTCTGTGACGAAAGCCTTAAGAGCCGTCTCGGAAAGCTCGCAGCCCACAACGGTACAGGATTTCTGGGAATACATCCAAGCTATGTCAAGAGATTTGCCACAGAGCGGCACGAAGACTAGTTTCTCTGGCGTCGACTCTGGACAGAATTTATCCCAAAATTGTTGTAAGTGCCTAGGTGGAAAGTGCGTAAAATGTCTAACTATGATGATGCCAACAAAACAGACTAACTGGAATTGATACAACCCCTTTTTTCTGGAGATACCTTTCTGGTGAGTAGCTATCTGTTCAGGCCTTGTGGATGAACCAGGCGAAATTTGTGAGCATTATTGTTGTAGAACCGTACATACCACCTAATAACCCATGTCGTGACACCAGCGCTTGCTAGAGTACAGACTACTATTAAAACTTTCCGGAATAAGACACCCCTGTATTTCTTTGAAGTGTTTCGATAAAATCCTTGAGACGAGTATCTTAGGCGAAATCTCCAGTTGAACCGAAGTTGCAATGCCCTGATGGATGCACAAGGCTTCAGGATTAATATCAAATGTTAAGCGCTCTTCGGCATACCTTGATTTTGCACTCCGTCGATGTACTTAGTGTTCGAGTCATTTTAGGAGTTTTATCAAGACATCTTAAGAAAATCACTGGAACGTCTCAACATATAGACGCTAAAGATTATGTAACTGGGTTCCCGTCATCTGGATGTCGTCTTTGGCAATTAGAGATGTTTTCTGATTCTCTCTACGACTGTTGTTCTCTTCCCACATTTAGCTAACCATGCTTTACTACCAAATTTCATGGAAAACAATACTCTTTTATGGCTTAACATTAGCATGTGGAGATTCCTCCGTCTGAATGATCGTGACATGTTAACTGCCTACATGCTGTGCTATGCATCCCGTTTGCACGGGTTTGTTCACAAGTGATCCTTTAAATGAAAGTTGATGGCCGCACGATGAACGCACTAGCTGGTAACGTTGAAGACTAAATATAAAGGTATGCATAAGTGTTTGCGACCAATTGGAAGATGGGTGGGTGGAACTTAGCAGTGAACAGAACGGCTTGGATGGATGCGCACCACTGGAAACGGCGACTGGACTATAACCACCAGTGTGTCTGAACACCTATGTGTCCGGTCTCATCACCACCGACTGCGGCAGTAAGTGCCCCAGCGCAGCAGAGCTTGCTGATTATGCGTTTCATCCTTGGATGCGAAGTCATGGCCCGATCAGTCCCCCGATCTTGCCGTCCGCATGGCAGTGCGAACAGGTCGCTTCGGGTAAGTCTCTAATGACACAAGGGGCACATAACCAAGAAAGTGAGAAAAACGTAGTATCTCCTGTTTAGTCGCCTAGTAAGACACCTCAAAAAGTATTTGACGCAGCTCAGTATTACAGACAACGCTCTGAAGCTGACGGTCAGACTGGAAGCTTTAAATGTATTAGCGCTCAGTGGCTAGGTTTGACACCATAGATATATAGATATATAGTATGAGTGTGGAGCGCACTATCAAAGTAGAACGTATATCGATGACAGTAACAATCTAGTGTTACACTGGTGAAGATGCGATTAGTAAAGTTCTGACAGGAAAACTATATTCTCTGATCTCTGTCCTGTTGACTGAACCAGAGTTCGTTGCCGTGTTTGGGCATCTTAGTTAGATGATCGCCAGGATATGGCAATGACCCGATCTTTCATACTGGTATATTCCTCTATTATACCCTGGCAACCTTTGTTATAAAAGTGCTTACCTGCCCTATATATGCTCACCATATTTACGCGTTTTCGCCGGACGAGACATCGCGGCATGTGTTCTAAACGCGACTGTATTTGGGCTGAATACGGCCGAAACTTGGTTTGCTCAATTCAGATTAAACTGAAAGCTTGTTAGGAAAAAGCACCTCTTCCTAACAGTCGAGCAGCTTATATCTGGAAACTTCCGCACATAACCGTCTGGTTTCACTAAAATTTTCTTCAGAAGTACTATATTTTGCAACAGTTGTTCGGTGATGTTCTTCTATGCTGTCTCAAGCTATGCGTTTGTGGTTGTGAGCTGGTTTCGGGTTCCCACCAGAAGTGATGATGTATCACTTTTGTACCATAGTAATTCATTTTCTGTCGTAACGGATCAGGGTTGTCGAAGACAACAGAAAATCACCCATACAACTTGTGTACACAAAACCGTATTGTGACTGCAGTAGGATGCAATTAATCTACGATGGGAGTAAATGATGAGGCAGACTCAACAAGCGCTCTTTAAGCACGCTTATTATTTCGGTCTGCCAGTTACGGTTCCTAACATATCATGCGTTGAATCTACAGAAGAGGAAATATATCGTGTTGGAATGAGTTGAGCGAAAGTCCTCCAGGGGATGGCACACGGTAGTGTAATTAGTCACCACGAAAAGCTCTAGGTTATAACCTCGTGAACGACCGGACATTTTGAGGGGATTTCTTTGGCACTTCAAATCTGTTCTCGACGGAAGAGGTAATTTCCTTTCAGTGATAGCATCAGTATTTTATTTGGAAAGCGAGTAAATGTACATATTACGTGGGGCTACTACGATAGCACAGGTAGGATTGTGTTCCCCTGGGTTACGACCACCTCCTAAGCATGGCCGAATTGATTATTTTTTCAAGTTGAAAAACAGCACAGTAAGGTCAGGTGTTTTTTTGTGTTCGGTAGGCACTGACCGACAACCTTAAACGGCGCAGCAACCTGACAGAAAACTACCCTTAAAACAAGGTCACGGTAATCCAGATGACCCAGATGAGTCCTTGTGGACATAAAAATCAATTCTGACCATCCACAGACATTCGACGTACGACAAGCTAACATACTATAAATTTCTGCGAGTGGAAGCGGTGAGAATCGCGAGTACACGCAACTCGCAATAACAAAGCAGAGACACCGATGAGTGGCACATAGCCGATAAAACCAGCAAAGCTATCTGTAAAATAAGCCACTCGAAATTCAACCTGCATTTCCGGAAAAGAATGCACCCGCAGAAGTTAAGACAATACACCAATGTATGACCCTTTGTTGTGTAATCAGGAAGGTAATGGAAGTATTTTACAAATTTGAGAAAACAGCCTCAAAATCGATGGATCTGGTGGTTGATCAGGTGGCTGTTGATCTATTCGTCGACTTTGGCCATCTGATCAATTACCAGCAAAAGCATCTGAGCTACCAGGATTTCTACATACTGACAACCGACAGATCGTATAGTTTTCATTATTCGGACAAATACTGCTTCGTGGATGAAAGGCATTGGTAAAACCCCTTGTTATCCCATCGGTTTGGAACACTTCTCAGTCCCAAAAACGCGGGCGATGGAAAAAGTACCCAAGTTATGAGACAAACAGTCACTGGCACGAGACATGTTCGACGAGCAAAGACAACGTGAGATTGTGCATGGTGCAAGTCAAAGAATGAACATCTAGATGAATGTCTTTTCAACTTGAACTGGTGAGGCTAGAAAATAGTTCATTTGAAAATAGACCTTTCAGCTTGAAAACCCCAAAGGAATCTACAAAACTGTCGGATTCGGCGATGGGTGCAAATTTTCTATGGAGCGTGGTACGGGCAACTGATCGAAAAGCACAAGACGTGTGCCATCCTGATTGATCGTGATTCCCGTGAACATTTGTCAACTATCTCGCGAGGGAATCTCGAGGCGGTGATGCACTACTTATTCCTCTTGCGATTACCAACCTGGGGACTTTTGCACTGCTCATAGTAGTGCAGTAATTCTTAGGCACAGTGCAAAAGTTGGTAGTGTGAGGAGATTTGGGATTTTTGTGGGATTTCGTCCTGTAAGTGAAGCCAATCTATGCTGAAAAGCCGGCTTTTCAGCATAGATTGGCTTCACTTACAGGACGAAATCCCACAAAAATCCCAAATCTCCTCACACTACCAACTTTTGCACTGTGCCTAAGAATTACTGCACTACTATGAGAGAGTTACCCAAGCAGCGTAAAGCGAGTGCAAACGCATCTCATGTATAAACAGGAACCAGATGTAAACGTAATACAAGAACGAGCATACAGAATAACATTTGAACAAACTCAATAAGACATTTTCCTAAAAGCAATTACCTGTGAACTACTGGAGAGTGCCAGCCAACAGTATTGGTATCCCACCTTCTGCACCACGCATCGGCGGAAAAGGTATCTGGGACATAAGACAACAGTCAATGGGCTGACCTTCCATTTTTCCAAGAACGGAGAAGTGGACACGCTCCGCTAGCTGGAGTTTACACTCACGCAGTTCAGCCGTTGAGTATGTTTATCGAAATTTTTTACCGGTAAGAATTACCTGAAAATCAAAAACAAACTGCTGAAATGAGTTAACGTTCGCAGCGACGACCTAAGTTGCGCAACAGAAACTAGCAAGATCGTACCAGTCGCCGGGAATTTTCGTCTTATTGCAGCTCATTGGGCACCAAAAAGATCATCATCATCAACGACAGCATGACATCAGTGCTCAACACCAATGCTTCAC
>NW_008752180.1:144796-154115 GCF_000715545.1 Opisthorchis viverrini | reverse complement strand
TCGTCAGACCTCTAACCATTGACCAACCTGGTATGAGAGACTCTGTGAGTGTCGCGGGACACTCTCCAGTATAGCTCAATGGATCGTTGAGGTGCGCAAACCGTCACACCACGGTAAGGTCCAGTCTCTTCGTGACGGCATCAAAAGGATGCAGTAATGTGGTGATACATCCAGCGGTTGGAAACAGTCGACCTGAGGACTGCACGTCCAAAGGCCAAAGTGGCAAATATGGCTTAGTTTTATCCAACTGATGAGTTGGTTAGACAGTTTGACTACTCCTGAAGAGTCATCATCATCATCGAACATCCGGAGACTTCTCAGTTCCGATGCTCGAATAGGCCAAGTCTCACAGCTGTACAACAGAAGGACCCGCACTGTGGCTTGATACACAAGTCCCTCTGACGCCATAGGTGCCTCAAACTACATCGACATGATGTACACAGTCATCCAAAGTAAGTAGGCCTCAAACGGACCGATTGCAACCCTATTATCTAAAATCTGATCAAATTTCAAGCCCATGATTCGACAGTTACATCTTTCATGGGGTATAGGACTTGTAATGATGTCTGATATCAGCGGCCAACCCTTTCGACCGAATGGTTTTGTGAGACTCTCTTGAGAGGTTAGTGAAAGCATTACACCGCCCGATCTCAGAAGCTGAAGCGTATGGCTAGCTTTTACTCTCATTTGCAGTCTTCAGGGTTTTGTGGCACAGTTGTCTTCTTTCTCTCGTTACTTCTCGTCCTCATGGACGACGATTACATTCACTGTCTATTGGAAGGGCAACATGATGGGGGCGTTAGTTTTTCCTGGTAACACAGCCGCTGTACGGCAGTGAAGCATCAGTATTAAACACTGATTTCATGCTGTCGATGATCTGAAGACGACGTCTGCTAGTTTACAGTCCTCTGATGATATCATCGGGAATAACAATACCACCCATGAACTACAGATAATCTTAGGCTAGCTGGCAGTGCAGCTGGTCTGGCTACTTCCACCCGTAAGGTTCTGCTCCTGCGCTCGCACCCACCATAAGTGGTAACACGGCGTGCTACAATAACTACCGGTGGGGACGTAGGAAAGAAATCTTAAAGCCAGAGCAGAGTTTGCTGTCTAATGGCAATGATGTTCGCCACCCTCAGAACGATGGTCCAGTGCCATAATACGAGCCTATGGATAAGAAACCCATCCTCACTGTCTTCTCGGACACCACTGTCTGTATACCGTTGCACACCTCTGACGGCAGATCCTAAGTAAGACTAGCCCAGCACACTGAGGAGGTCAGCGCACATCTTAAGCGTGTCTACTATGCACCCGACAAATGTCTTATTAGTGTCTGCTGGATACGATTGGGGGAAAGAACGATGGAAGAATCCAACCCGGTGGACAGGGGTGAAGGAACTAACGGTTGACCTAAACACTGATGGGTAAATTCGGCATCCGGGATGAGGTCTGAATAATTCTGAATGCTGCCGACTAGAAACTTGAGAATACGGCCCGGAATTGAAATCAGCCAAGCGAATGTTAAAAAAGCCATGGTCACTGTCGGTTGGTTGAATAAATCAAAAAGACAAAAAAGTTGCTTGTTTGTTGTCCCGCGTTTGCACATACCAGCTGCAGCTCCGAAACAAGTCCTGATTTATTGAAACAGACTTGCTGCTTTTTACAGAGTGGTTTTTATAGTACAACACGCGTGATACTTCGCTCCCCACCTGACTCAGTGTTCCTGAAAACTGTCAAAGTACAACACCAAACTTATCATGTGCAACCCATGATAGAACTGCGCGTAACGGTGGTAAAGAACAAACGGTTTTTCTTCGCCGCTTATATCCTACAAATGCAGATAGTCATCAGTAAATACAGCATCACATCAGTGTAGAAGTATTCAGCTGTAGCACCCATTCAGTGCTTAACTTCCACGCCACCAGAAGGAAGCACGGGAGCTCAAATACCGCCAGGTTGGCCAAGGCTATGCACTGATGCTTCACTCCCGTGCGACCATGATTTCTTGAAAGCCTCATTGCGAAGGATATAAAAACGGGTGAGGGAGAGACCAAGTGCAAGCCACACTCTGAGGTGCCTAAACACGTACGCGCTGTCGCCCACCTTGGCTACCCATTGCAAACGTTAGACCCTCGCATGCATGCGACGATGGACGAAGCCACAAATATCAATCCCAATCCAGCGGCTAACAACGGCACTCCATACCCGTAAACTTACGCGTTGTCTCTTATCTCGCCTACTTATGGTGGACATTGAGTCCGTCCGCACGGCTACCGCTGATTACGAGGCCCCAACAATGCCTTCGTTTAAAACTCCTCCGAAATTCTTCCGAATATCATGGAGGTAAACTGACTACTTGATGAGTGATAATATCCATCTTTGAACGCAGAGGGTTCAATGCTAAAGAGGAGTGCATACGAGTCGGTCACATGTGTCAGTCGTCGTATGAGCTTATTCGCCAGGATTCAAGGATCTCATGCATCTTCAGAGGTGTACCGATGAGTGTACCCATGGCGGCAATCCAGTAAGTGAGCAGTTGCTTTTTGTCAAACCCAGTCATTCGCAGCACTAAATCCCAACTTCATTTACTTCTGCTTCCCGATACTGATATCATGTAGCTTGATGAAAACAACAGTCCTGTCATTCTTATTACAACCTGTATCACTTGCATACTCAGACGTGGTAGCACTCTTACCAACCAAGGCTCCAGTCTTGGGCACCGATTAGCCACTGTCGTGCCCGTCTTTGTAGACTGGTCCTTTTGTGAACTTCATCATCCGACTACAGCTAGAAAAGCTTCCACGGGTTACTAGTGGAAACTACCAAACTACTAAGTGTTGTACTCCGCCAGAATTCCACCAATCCTCTCCTTGTCCCCTAAGCGGAGGACGGGCCCTTACTCTCCATCATCCATCCCATCGATGTGCCTTGTCTGACCATCCACACTTGACCGGCCTGGTCAAGCTTTTCGACCGCTAATCATTTATAGATGTGTATCCAATACCACTGGTACCATGACCTTCCCTTTCGCATCAAATGGCCCCAACGATGCGAAGTACTGCATGGTTAGAAACTCTCTTATCAGCTGCACACCTTTTCCCCAAAGACCTTCCATCCTCATGCTGAACCATCTTCAGCGTAAAAACGGAAAACATAGAAAAAGGTGGCACTTGTTGAACGCCTTCACCGATGGTTTGAGCTTGTCCTTGAAAGTCCTCTTAAGAAAATAAGACGTCATTTTAGCATAGTGAAATACGCTGTCTCATGTGTGAGTTAACGGGCCCATCAGGAGCAGGGTGTGATAGCTTGGACGCACAGGGTTTGCACTTTCCCTTAGGCCGTACCCGTGCTACGCTTCTACCTTGTACAAATATGCAGCACGAATATGCACATCATGGTTTTATCAGATCGCGTGCTTCTAACTCTAAATTCCTCCAGATCCACTAAACTTCCACGATCATTTAGCGGCACTTTCCGCTTAGCATGTAATATCAGAAAGCCATCCGCATCTTTAACCGACCTGCCTCTGTTCGCCGTAGCCCTTAAGTTGTCAACTGTTTTCCTATGAAGATCCCTTACTCCCTTCTTGAGTGAACGCCACTATACCTTTCCAAAAACTATCTGTGATGGCTTTTTAACTTTATTTTCTCCCTGACATGTTTCAGCACATGGTAATCCTGCCAACCCAATGATTACCATCCAATCATTCCTTACATGAGCGAAATAGGAAATCACGTACCCTGCGACCACAAACTGAGAACAGTACACTCACAACCCGCTTAAACTAACCAGCTTCAGGGACCACTGCACAACCGGCTACGACATTCTTCGCACACAATTTGGCTAGTGCACGTCCCAGTATCCTCCTATGGCCGCACCCATTCACATTGACTACAAACCGCTACTTGCTATAACCTCCACCTGAACTCTATGATCGTTTTTGAAATCGGGCATTGTCGCCTCACTACAGTGGTTAGGAACCGTCATCACTAGAAATGTCTGCTTTCTATTTCGGTCTGCAATCTAACCAAATCCCCATCTTGCTCTGGCGGGCCCTCTGACACCTTTTCTTCCGTTTTAGTCCCCAATATGGATACAACTGCCCTGTTGCCTCGCTTGAACGACGACAATGAACCACCCTGCACCATCGACGTGCATCAGAACATCCTTAGACCTCACTGGTCCCATTGGTCACGGTTCCCGCGCCGATCTTAACTACCCTGACAACCCCAGCTGACTGACTGCGTACCCATTCCCATATATCAACCGTAGTTCACCACATGTCTGCTATTCCCCGACCGAAGGTGTTACATGAGTCCACAAGTCCACCTCAGTCTGCTTAAGCTGTACCAGGACGCCGAAGTATTGGCCGCTTCATTGTACTATCTGCTTGTGCAGCCCGCAGACCCACCAATTCTTCATGTCATTATCAAGTCTATCACGTATGTCAGTCACTATCAACATAACGGTGGGGACCGAAACGTTGCCGTGCACCCGATATAGCGGATGTTGACCAATTTAAAAAAAAACATCAAATTTACTGGCCACAAGAACTTTTTGGCTTTTTCTAGCGTGATGCACTCTGCAAATCGGGAAACTTTTCTGCGCGAGTCACTAATGGCCGTTCTTCTGTGATCTCGCCCGAGCAAAATAACACAGTTATAGTTGATGTACCCGTTTAGGATGTTTCCAAATCCAACACAGGAGTACGCATATGAAGAAAACAAACACTTAATGAAATCTACCATCGTCTTCATGGACGCATCATTCTGAGCTATGGAAGCCATCAAAATATGAAGTAAGTCCAAACTGAACCTTCAAGAAGCTTGGAGGAGTTTTAGTAAAGCTGTCGCTGATTAGAGAGTTTTAACGGTTCCGAACAAATATCATCGAATGCTGAAATTTATGCAAAACTTCCCTCCTTTCAAACCCGGTTTCAGAGAAATTTGGGGTGTTCGTCTAATGATCGGCCATTGATCCCGTGTTTATTGATAATTTCATGAGCAATGGTCTCTTCCGTTTATGTGCAATTTCCTTGAGGTTGAGGGAAAATGTCAGCACGAACCGCGTGCACTTCGTTCCCCCTATCAGCATCCCAATTAATCCAAGACAAACTAGGTTTGTCCCCTGTAGTTCAACCTCCCTAGGATGACTGTCAATGCGTTAACGAATGCCAAAAAATCTGGAATCGGTGGTGGGCAGGAGGTAAATTTGAGTAACACCAACTGATTATTTGTCCTTAAAGTTTACGAACTACAAATTGTGTATCGAAATTCAGGCCTGTTAACTGAGGTCAGGCCATCAGACTGAGAATGACAGTTAAAGTACCACCAGGGCGGCTTCCTACACTGGCTTACGGATTGTTCCATATACGGGCATGCGGAGCAAAGCAATTAGAGATATTGAATGTATCAGAAACCCTCTGGTTAGAAAAGGCCTAACCAGGGGGCTGACCATCGATGAACTTGGATATGCTTGAGTCTGTGGAGGGTGCAGCTTGGTTGGTAAGGGTCTTTGTTGCCATACGGGCAAGGCACTCAACCAAACACCCCCAAAATAAGGATGCAAAAGAGGTAAAGAAGTACAAATATGTTAACAGAGGGCATCAGGGGATAAAGTGAGCTTCGGCCTCAGTAACAGGCATATAGGCGTGATCGCAAATATTGACATGAATAGCGATGCGACGATACCAGATATCAACGATCGTTGCTCATTATTTAGCTGCGAGAATTGAGGGACTGTAACGGGGGATTGGAGAGGGTGGATGTTGTCATACGTGAATATCTGGGGCTTGTGTTTTTCAGGTAGTGCGCGTCCACATAGGTAGGCAGTGTGAAGAGTAATGTAAAATGTGAACGAGCTTGGTCCAACACCGTGGTTACCATGTATGCGCTGCCTCAGCAAGTCAATGGGAACGGTGGTCAGTTGGTGGCAATGTTAGAAGTAGGTCCGTTGCGCCGGAGAGTATACCAGACCATAAAAGTGGCTCAAATGTCTATCACAGAGAGCCGCGAAATTGGGCCAGTATCGCAGAGGATAATTATCTGCTACCACGCCACGCGGTAAGTGCGCACAACGGGTTCTGGGAGTTGGATGAATCTTAAATGGATGAAAGTTTAAGATATACGAGGACGAGAGGTTAAAGCAAGATGTGAGATGCGTGGTAGCGTTGTGTTTGGGGTTTGATTTGATCTTGTTGCGTTGAATTCACACATTAAGGATGGGTTATAAGCTACGTTAAGAGAATAGCGTCAGTAGTGCTGCACAAATCGCCTTAAATATGTCCCTCTTAATCTACATATTAGTATGCATTTTCTTCTTTGTTATCCATGGCGTTTTTGTATTCACGAGACGATTTCCGGTGAACCGTGTTATATAAAGGACAAGCTTAAGCCAGCAGCAAAAGCATCCAACAGTAGCAGTACCCTTCTGATTGCCTTATATGAAGCCGATTACCAGAAACCCGGGGCACGGGGAATCCACTGTGTTGCTTAAGGAGTATTGTGAACGCGTTTGCATTTGAGTGCACGCCACCAGTGCGACCATCCCGCCTTAACACGGAAAAGGGGTTGTGGTGGGGCTTCTGGTGCACGGGATGCAAACGTCCAATGGTTTGATATTGAAAATAGTCAGTAACCAATTTGAAGCGTAGTCATGTAAATTTCGGGGGTAAAGCTTCGGTGCGGTGGGCTCTTTAAAAACGGTGTGCTCATTTACTGGTGCGATTTGGTGAAAAAGGTGAGCAGTCACCAAACGTCAGCCGCTGAGGTTCAGCCAAAACTCCAGAAGTAAACCAAAATGGTTGTTTACTAACTTACGCGCATCAAGGGTAATGTAAAAAACGATGATTGAACCCGATCTAAACGCCTGGATCTGGAGAAGTTTTGCTCCATGGTCCCCGGCCCTTCCTGAAAGCTCATAAGTGTGCTTGGCAAACAGATCTGAAATGAAGGCGCACTATGATGATGACTTGAACTGAAGCACACAATCCCAGCACAGTGACTCAGAAGGTTTTATGCGTTCAAATTTTCAGGCCCGGGAAGGAGCAAAGTGATAGCCGTATTATTAGCATTATACCAGTGAAAGGAAGAAAATCTCCGCTGTGGAGATGTTTATTAGAAACACCAACTGAACAGTTACACACTACTAGACAGGGAAGCAAAACTCTCATAAGCATCTTGTTTACAAAACTGAATAGCCACCTTCTCCTTGCACGTGTCTTCCTGGACTTTCCTGGATATTAATTAACTGTTGCTCAAATGCAAGCAAATGCTACAAAGCGACTCTACAAATTCCTTAATAGGTCTCACTTTTCAAGAGACGCTTAGCGGATTTAAGACAAAACATACTACTTGCATGCATCATAAGTAGTATCCGACGTTACACTAATAACTTTGCTGTAGAGCACCACTTGGGGGAGACGATGATTGCATGTGATGCATATCAGGGCCACTAGTTTCGGTTTTTTCTTCGGATATTTAGGCACCCTGCACTCTAGGTGGGCCTCGTATTTCCTGAGGCCTAATATTAAGTAGGCATCAACTATAACAAACTATACAATCCGCATCAGCCACATCAGCCAATGGAGACGACGTCGTCAAGACGGCCACCGCTGAAATTTTAGTCCTCCGAGGTAAGTAGTTCTCCCAGTCTATGGGGATACGCACTTCGTTGTTATATCTTGGTAAGCTAACATATATCTCCCTATTCTTTCAGGAAGTCAATGGCTCGACGAACGCTGCGCACCAAGAAGGCCGCACGCTTCCTGCCGTGGAATATATACCAATCAAAACGTCCAACCAAATTCAACCTTTCTCGTCGTCCAAGTTGAGCCACCGGCTCTTTTCGGTTGAGATGGATGGGCGCGTACTGGTCGTGTGCGTCCGCTAGATTCGTTTAACCTTCCGCTATGAGCGATAGCTAGTTGATTAGACATCATGGACCACTGGCCGCATGCTACTGGTGTGCGTCAGCTGGGTTCTAATTGTTGCATTTTGCGAGCAACGAAGGTCCCCTTCATTAAGTTGAGATTCATTGGTTGCCATCATAAGGGGCGGCTCACTACTAACGTCTCTGGCTTAAAAGTGTCTGGCAACCCCATGGGACCGAGTACCGTTTGCAACAGAGTATTCCAAAGCCGATAAACAGGACCCGAAAACCTTCACGGCGATATCCAGTGATGTGAGAGAAAGCGTGAACTATATGCATAGGTTATCATCAACAAACTTTACTTTCATCATCAAAAGCTTATACAAATACAGAAAGTGTCTATCTCGGTGATTACTTAGCATGACATTTCTCGCGATACGACGACGCAGATTTTGACATCCATCTGATCAAGTCAAACAGCTTCCAGCAGCCCCTTTGAAATGTACCCCGCCATCTGGAAAATCGTGCCAACCGAAACGTGAGACGACATGGTACAGCGCATTCAGCAACTTGAAAGTATCATAGACAAAAGATTCAGCTGGAAGTATGGCTGCTTGCATTGATTCGCGTTTCAGGTACGTCTCCGTCAACACCAAGTTGGTATGCACGTGGGTGCATTTTTGCTCCAGTCAATACAATGTAGGCTCCAGCAAGTTTCACAAACTGACACAGCTACATTACTACCAGCAACAACGTACGCTAATCGCGTTTTACGGCAGGTCGCCGCATCTGATTGGGCACTGTTTTCCAATTAGTGGCAATTGGTGGCCTTGAAGATTCGCTCACTTAAACAAACCAACCATATGGAGGATTGACAATGAAAACCCATTACAATAAGAGATTCTCAGGCATGAAGTGGTAACTTCGAAAACACCGTAGATTCCGAGACATGGCTCCCATTTTCTGAATGCCGAGCGGACCCAGACCATACTACGGACATCTAGGTAATAAAAATTTGTGGGTTATAAACACAAGCTATTTTAAAGAGTGTGGGCCTTGAGCCTCACCGGCGACTTATCTGGGCAACCAATTAACATTAAACAGAAAAGTTGAAGTTCAAATTGACTGGTGTTTGCACGATTTCTCATGCCGCTGGCTATTCGCACAATGAGATTGATTTCTCGAAATCTACGGCATTTTCAGACTTGCCACTTCATAGTGTAGAATGTCTATGTATAAGGTACATGCTCCTGTAGTATTAAAAATCCTTTACTATGGCGATTTGTTTAAGTGAACTAAATCTGCAGGTGAATAAACATCGCCGACTTTGAATACCTTAACTGTAACGCAGTTGAAACTCGACTGTATCTGTATGCACGTCTATCACATGAGCTTATGTGTCTCTCCCCTCCCTCTCTCCCTGTTGCAGGTACCATGGTCGAACCAC
>NW_008752180.1:123849-141686 GCF_000715545.1 Opisthorchis viverrini | reverse complement strand
CATAGCAGACGAAGTTCAAAGCCGAATGTGCGCCAATAATTTTCAAATGTCATCGATTAAAACAAATCGCAAAAAAATAACGGCAGATGAGGGGGGTTTTCAGTCTACGCATATATGCAAAGAAGTGCAACATTTTGACGTTAAAGTTTTTATTTCGTCCGCAGGCGTTTTGCAGAAAAATACATTGTGCGTCTAGCCGCTGTCATTTCTCATTGAGAGTTAGCCGCGCAAAAAATTGCTGTGCTCCATTAGATATCGCGCATGGATTCTCCGTTTGTAGAGGCTCGTTTTCATTTCGCTCATAAATTGTCCAAACTTAAGTAAACATCGGCCTTGTGCTAGCACGATATGTAACGCCATTCATTAAATAAAGGAACATCTGACTTATTCAGTTGCCTACTAAGACAGAAGAATTTCGAAGGAAAGGACTCATTGGTTCCTGTTTTGGTCGTTGCTTTGTTCGCTTACTAAGTACTTTGATTGCTAACGTTTTATCACGAATCGAAATGATATCTTCAGCGCATTGTGTACAACCACCAAACAATCACCAGGCTTCACTGGTGTTTCTAAAAGCCTGCTGATAACGTCACCTCGATTGTTGATGAAACGTCTGCAGTCAACTCGCTCAGCCCAGCGAACAAACCACCGACCACCTGTGCTACTCGACCTATCAGCAATGAGCTCTATAGATTTCTGTTTTGTTAGGCGATCAAAAATAGGCTTTTTCCGTTTTCTGGAGAATGGCACTCTCTACGACAGTAAATGCTGAATGTTGTGCCCACAGAAATCGTTTTTCTATCAGTATCCTCAGGATTCGTCCAAAAACATCTACCCTTCTTGTCAGACGAAGTTTGGGCTAAGATTAGGTGTCTGAATTCCTCAAATATTTGAAATGTTATTTTGTTCCCCAGGTTAATCAAGGAGAAGCCAATTTGGTGATGTCCAGCAGATTGGTAATGACTGGCTCTTTACACAGATGTCGTAACTGCCAAAGTACGCGGAACACGGGGCAATGGGTGAAGGAACGATTTTCAAAACAGTGGGTGTCCCATTGGATGATAGTGTTATCGCTTTTGGTCCATAGCGAAAGGATAAAGTGGGGTGTTCGTCGGTGAAGACGAGGTCAACAGCCGACCCAAAAACCCACAGAGAGCAAATGTTGCCGGTAAAGTCTCAATTTGGTTTAGGTGCTTAGTAGAAAGGACTTGATTGTAAGGCATCGTTTTCTCAGGTAGTGCTTGGAAGCGGCAAAGTTCTGGTGAGGAGAATATATGGGACTATACTCAAGGATGGATATTCAGCAACAAGAGGGCACATGCTGGCACCTCGTTAGTGTGGAAGCCAAAGCTGTTAATCGCACCTACTGATGGGCCAAATGATCTTTTCCTGAATTCAAAATGAAGAAATTTTTGTTAGTGATTTAGACAATCGAATGTGCAACCAAGAGCCACTCGATTCGGTACTTTCGTTCCATACAATTCAGAAGTTGGCATGACCATATGGGATGGTTAGCTCTGTGCATAGAAATCGAGGGAACTGCGTTCGCCTGAAACAGGGGCCTGTCGGACCCTTAGTATGTGACCAACTCGTTGAGATTTGGTGGGTAACCTGGAAGCACTGCAAACTGAGAACTGAGTAACAGGTAGTCAGGATTGCATCATTTGCACTGTGGAGGATAGTTAGTGGGATGAATTATTGGCGACGCTGGATGTCTTGATTGAGCAAGAAGAAAATTTATGAAGGTGAATGGGTCATTAAGGGTTAATGTTTCGCAACCACGCGTGAACAACAGCTGGCAGTGTCATATCTGCCCTTGCCGGAGAGATTATCTCTTTCCGCTTACCTTGGTCCCAACTTTACTGCCCGTAAGCTTCCGTAATTTGTGTTCACTTCCGTAATTATACTAGTGAGGAAATCGAAATTTATCTGATCAGGGCGTTTGGAAACGCCGCTGTTGTTTGGAAAGTCTCATGTGGGTCGTGCGCACTACGCGAGCTGCATTCAAATTTATTATGAGGGAAGCCAAACACACGGGGGTTCACTGAATACTCCGACAGTAGGATGCAATCTACTGGCTGTCAGGTTGAAACTAAATGTGAACAAGTAGACTTATTCGGTTACAAGCTTCGTAAAAAAGCAGTGGAAATTTCAGTGAACTTTTGTGTGGATACAGTTACTATACAATTGTGTCCTTGTTCCTTCACCGTACCATGGTTTCAACGTTTCAAAGTTTTCTGGAAGCGGTTACTTGTTCGCCTTTTGTGTACGCTTATCTACACGACGTCTCAATCGGTAGCACCTCTCCAAATGAGCATGCGGAGTATCTCAGGGCAATATTTCAGCGTCTTCCTACCTACATAATACGTGTAAACATTGAGAAATGCCTGTTTGGTGCTACTGGCTTAGAATTTCTTAGCCACCACACTGACGCAGCAGGTATTTCACCATTGCCCGATCGCATTTTGGCCTTAGAATCCTTTCACAAATCCACAACTATCACTCAACTTCGTCGCTTCATTGGTATCATCAAATATTATCGGCGGTTCATCGTTCATTCTGAGGATGTTTTACAGCCACCAGCCGATTTACTTAGCTCCGAAGAAAAATCTATTACCTTGTTCCTCCGCTGCCATTACTGCTTTCGAAAAAGCCAAGCAAGTCATTACCCACGCTGCAAAACTATCTTTCCTCGATACTCACGAAAACACAACTGACAACTGATGCTTTGAACGCCGCTGTAGGCGCCGTACTTCATCCAGTTGGTAACAACGCACTTCAACTATTAGCCTTTTTCTCGCAGAAGATGCAGGCAGCACCCACGACCATATCCAACAATCCTGTTATCACATTACCCGCACTTGCTCATGAAACACCTTCCGCCAACTTAACTCCTCCCACTAGTCGTTCTGGATGATGAGTCGACTTCCCTCAACACTTAACTGATCATAGGACTTGAAGTGAACAACATTTTAATTCATTACCTTCACTATTCGAGCGTTTTTCCGTTTTCATGGTCAACCCTCTAGTGAGGGTAGTGTGGTATTTTGTATGTTTCTTTCGCTTCAATAATAACATCAAGTATTTTGTCAATTGTATAACCGTTTTTTGTTTGGATACAAAAAAATACTAAAACGCGCACTTGTACAATTTCACGCAGTACAAACGTGGTCATGTGCTTCTACCCTCCCTTCTGATTTCTCTCGTGCTTACAGTGGTCATTCGCGAGTCTCTGGTGTCACAACATTTCAGATTATCTTCGGAATCTATAAGTGAGAACTGTTCAGATTAAGACCCCTGGACAACCATGGCTGGTTCATTGCTTATTCACTGACCTGGGCCAACGACGAACTAAGTTAAAGAGAACAATTTTAGTGAGTCTGTTCCATCTGACCTCTTTATTACAGCATACTGGAACTAGCGTTATTATTTCTATTTCCTTGCCACAGACCCCTGGCAAAGTAGCTTTTTGAGTAGCCAGACTCCTACACGGTGCAAGGTTTCACCGGATCGTGCACCGAAATCACGTCTGCTGTGTTTGCAACTAAAGCAGTGTGTCAAATAGTTCTTCGAGAGAGTGCCGACTATAAGCTGTGAAATGCCCGCAGGTTTTGTTACCCAGCTGTAAGACAGTAACACAATGTTCCAACCGATGTTTACGAATGTTCTCCACAAACGGATTGCTCCATCCTAAAAAATGACTGGATAGAATGTAGTCTGGACACAGAGCTCTACAACCAATGTTTGATTTCATCAAACTCAACAGAAGAAAATCTCCATAGGTCCGCTACTTTAATTTCAGCAAATCAACCTCAACATGACGAATGAATACCTCAAAGTCAGCTGTGAGAGAACACTCATTTATGTCTATCCTATTAGGCACCTTTGCATTTGGATTTCAAGGCATAATTTGCCATGTGACGAATACTCAATTGCTCTTTGACTTTGTTAGCAGAGAACTTGAAATACTTGGACACAAAAAGGGCAAACAGTGCAGCCGGTTGGTGAGTAGATTGTGACCTCCGCCATGTTAATGTTTGCAAACCATGCGATCTTTACAACCCTGGAAGTCGGAGTTAAAACAACCAAGATTCGTAGTGGTGGCTGCATTAAATGTAAAAGGTACGGAAAAGGACTATGACCACTATTCAGTTGTTTTGTTCCCTATGAAGCAAGAATTGAGTCCAATAATATTTGTGATGAACATGATTGATAATCTATTCATTGTTCTATTCATTATTCTCGTGTTTTAATATTCCAGATGCTTTACATGTACGCCAATTCGAATACATACGTGCTACTTGTTAGCTGTGCTGAATTCTGGATTTCTAGTTCGTCTGGTTATACTGATATACGTGGAGAACTTAAACCTCACAATACTGTTACTATTTTACAGTTTGTACTTGGGCGGGCCACGAAATGTCATCCAGTTTTTCCTTTTTACTTCCATTAGACTGCGCATCTAGTTCCGGATGACGGCAACCTGCAGCAACCAGGCCAGCAAGTCAAAAGATTGAAGTCAGCATATAACTATCATCTACTTAGCGTCTATCTACCCAACAATTCGTTTTATTTTATCCATTTTCAGACTTTGCGAGGCTGCTGAGCGAATATCGATCTAAAGAGTTGTGAAGAGTTATATGCTTATTGGGACCGAAAGGAAAATGAACAGCAAGAAATGAGGGATCGGTACTGGCCATGAATACGTACCAGTCCTTATCAGGCATGTTCGATTTTCCCCAAAACACTTGTGTCGAAGGTGAACTTTTGCGGTAGTGGGCGACTCCAGAAACCAGGCGAAAGTCGATGAATCAGGAGAAGCTAGTAAGTTGAGTAAACCGTCTAGTAACAAACGGCACACAAATCACCGGTTGCTTGGTCCAGTTTTGTCTAAAGTAGCACGGGGATAACGTATCAATCACCCCTTATAATCTTGATCATGTTCATAAGGTGACCAGTTTTTTGCAAGACCGACCACCTATAAACCGACGGCTTGCCGAAGAGGAATTTGGCATTTGTAGGACGCCCACACGCCATCGTGTGGAGTGCTGCAGTTTGTTACCGATGAAGTCTACAGAGTTGTTATTACAAAGGACATCTGCAGCCACTGTTGGAAGGTTCCATGGAATGGACGGAGGATAGCTTAGCTTTATTGTGGCTGATGATATGCCTTCTGTCCTGGAGAGTATTCGTGAGTTCTGATGAATACTCATGTATTGCAGCCGGGGGAAGGGCCTTATAGTCGCATATGCTTTGCCAGATTGCAGCAGATATCGCTTTTTAGAAGTTCTCCGGATGTCATGAGTGTCGATGGAACACACGCGAATAACCGACTTATGTTAGTGGTTTTAAAGCAACTGATGCATGGTACATAGATGCAAGCCCCACACCTTCTTGATCACAGATGGCACGGGTAAAGGACTACGGGTCATGTGTACCATTGTGGAAAGCGAGCATTTTAATCCTGTGCTAAGTTGTCTGGCTTGCCAAGGGAGATGGACAAATAGAATCACGCGAAGCTGTTCGTCAAGGACAAGTTATCGGCACATATGCAGGCGACTAGGATAGTTTTCGGGTGTGATGACATTATGCACTAACTTATCATATAACACCCGAGTATTTTGGTTATAGACCCTTTACCGACAGCCGTCACATATTCTGCCGTAGGGCTCGTCTATACAGTGTTGTACAGTACGTTTTCTGTTCATTCTGTTACTAGCGTCAGGTCCACCACAACCTACGAATACCGCAACGCAGGATTGTTCTTTAACCTCATGGCCCACTGATTGTGTCACCCGGAACTAAGCTGTGCACGCACAATCCGGGATGGTGCACTCTAGCAATGTGACCAACAGTCATCTGGAGGGTGCCAACAGTCACGTGCGAATGCGGGTTCCTCACCCAGACATTCTCGAACATGCCATACAAAACGTATCCCGGCACGCTGATTGGCTCATGTTGGAATACGAGGTGCATACGTCATATTATTCTGACCGAATGAAGTACACAGAGACCTAAAACTTTCCAGAGGTCTCGATGGAATGCGAGACAACGTCAAGCAAAGCAAGCGGTGCGGAGTAATTTGCTACATGCGACAGCACTGCTGTAGTGAAGCATCAGATTAGAAAGCGTGCACAATTTTCGGCCTAACTATAGAGTTTCTTGTGGGTGAGCTGTTTCATAGATCGCGCCGACCAACGATGTTGAAGATACAAAAACTGTACACTTGGATGATGAGCTGCTGTGTCGTGTTGCTAATGAAATAGAGGGAAAGCGGTTAAATATCAGAAGAAAGACAAAATGTTTTTCCTTTCATAGACTTGTCACTGGTCTTGAGCATACCGCTTGATCCTTATCATATGATGGATGTTTAATTTCGCGATTTGTTTTCCTTTTCCTGCTCTGCTATCATATGAACTCCCGTCTGCTAGATTACCTTTTATGTTGCTACATCCTCCCATCTCTAAGGTCCAGGTTGTTTACGCAAACTGATACTAAACAATCGTTAAGCATCCATCTATGCTCTTCATTACCTAGAAGCATTTGTAGGTAGTCTAATTCATAAAGAATATACTGCAAATACGCCTGGGCCGCCTAACTAATAAGCCCTTATTTGAACAACTAACCAACACCAGGTCACGTGTCTTGAACTGCTTGCCTGAAAGATAGTGGAGCTGTACCTTTTCCAAGTGACACACCACTGATGAGAGTACTTCACCAAATCTTAGTTTTTAAGTTGAATGTCTTATTGAGCCACCAAGACTCAAATAATGAGAGCGATTTTGTCCTCACGGAGAATCAGGGGCGCACAAAATGATATCGGACGCACTTAGGTTATGTGTACGCCTGTAGGAAGATCCTAGGTCTAACTCACCCCAGGGAATCAGGTAATGCTGACGAGTTCCTGTAGAAATAGAGCCTTTATGGAACGCTTTTTAATCCTTCAGTTGGTTTTTAGAAAGAAGTTGCAATTTAATAGTCGAAATTCCTCACGCCCTACAGAACATTCGCAATAAAACGAAAAACACCACAAAAAACTTAAAAATTAATATGTATGTATGGTAGAATATACCAAGTTTCATTCGAAGAATCTACTAAATGATAAAGGTTTATGTGTGATAGAACAAAGAGATGGCCAGGAAGTGTGGTATTACTCATAAGGTTTGCACGAAGTGCACCGTTATGTACCGGACCTACTCATTGCAAAGCAAGATAAAGTCACAGTGAAGATCAAGCATATAACCCCGCTTCTCAGATCTCGGAGGAGTGGTGATAACTTAGATCAGATATCTGAACCGTATGTTTAGCTGGACTTCTGAACACGTGCGTTCCTAGGGCATATCACATATATATGGGAGGGCGACTGCCATCTCCCTTGATGAGGACCGCGGGACTTAAGTCATCAGTGGTTAATGACGTTGGCGGAAATGGACCAATCGCGCAGTCAGTGGCGGTCGTGCATCAAAGCTATCGGCTTCAATGCGTAGCCACCCATTTTCTGAACAAACGGAAAATTCCTTCGCCTCCAAGGATTGGTTGTACGGTCCAGTTTCCCGTTTTCCGATGATCGAAACCGTTGCAGCTGGAACTAATGTGCCTATGGCAAACGGTTTATAGCCATGGCGAAAATGTGACTGCTTCTAGTATGACGCTAAAAGTACCACTGTGAAATCCGTATATTTTCTTGTAAATTTATGCTTCCGAGTGAACCTACCTAAAATGCTATAAATTTGACTTCAGTTGTAGTGAGGTTGGTCATTTTTCATGAAATTTAAACAACTGAACGTTAACGCGTTAGTCACATACAAACGTAGCTACTTTGCAATCGCCTTCAGTACTTGGCTGAATCCCTTCCGCTCTCCCATCTTTCGGTGAGCAAAACCGCTACCATTAGAACCAGCATACACTTGGTGCATGGTTTATGGCTGTTAAAGCGACCTTAAGTGATCGGCATTGGTTGCGTCAGTAATTCCATTGTCATTCGATCTAATGTTATCACAAGAGATAGCAATTGAAACTTACATGCATTTTGTGTACTCTTTTCAACGAACAAATACGTGACCGATTTACTCGAGTAAACCCATATTTAGGTTATGGAGTAACTCATCGGTGACTCCAGAATCAGGGTAAAATGGTTCGCAATAACACAAATACAAGCAAAAAAGTCAGACACGATTCAACGGGCGACTGCAGAGACTTTCAGTCCGTGAGAAACCTATTTTTGTACCCCGGTACACGAAGAAATGAAGATACTTGTAGTCTTGCAAGATAGTGGCCACCGGCTTATCTGGCTACCTTCCTTATATTTCGATTTATATTCAGGCAAAAAATCGTACAAATTAGTCAGTAAACTAAAGGTTGCACTTCACTGTTCGCAACTGTCGGACTAAGATGATAATTCATGGCGAACTCTATGACTGACGGCTGATGGCTAGAGTCTTTGAAGCGCACCAACATTAGCCGTGATGCAGGTACTTAAAAAGAGCAACTGTCCTAGATTTTACCCACCCGATAAAGATCCACAATATCTGTTTAGTGTTGAGGGTAAGATCGATTCACTCGTGTCCTTGGAAGTGTGTAGGGTTAAATTACAACTTGGTGACCCTCCAATATTCCCAGCTATTCTACCTGATTTCGATCTTACTCGAACACAGCTGAACACCACACCGAAAAGCATAACAAGTTTGCGCGTTGGACGATGTTGTATTATGTTCAGCGTTTATCCTCGGCGTGTGTTGAGTTTCTGTAATCACAGCGGGCGTGGAGGCGCAAAGTCACTAAGTTTGTCTCAGGTAGAATGCCGAACTGAGCTCATTCATGCTGCACCCAAGAAAGCTGAATAACAGCTCGACTTCAAATTGTATGGTCAACTTGGTTGTGATGTGATGTAGCTCTTTCACAACTTGGAGTATCTCTCTCACCCACGGGTCAGTTGGTTTTATGGAGTAACTGTACTTTGTATTCTTTAAAATTTCCGAAATGAAAGGAATAATATAATCCAGTGAGTCTGGCTTGTTTTTAAAAGCGGTGTAAATTAAAGATTTTATATCCACACATAACGGAATGTCCCGAGCAATAGTAAGACGACCAAGGAACGCACCCAAGTGTTTCAACGCCTTTCCACTACCAGCATCGATGATGGGCAGTTGCAAAATTCTGTCAATTTCTTTTGTCAAAATTTCCAGAATAAAAGTGACAAAGTTCAGGTAATGAGTTGATATAAGTGTGACAAACTCGGCATATAATTCATGCAACTTAGGCTCCGATGCTACCCGCCGCAATATTGATTCTGCCAGCCAGCGTGTGAAGTGATGCGGCATGATTGAAGTGACCTCATCTACTTGTCTCTTCAAGTTTGTCTCAGTTATGTTGTTCATGATGAAGCATATCTTCTTGGAAATACGATCCGGTGGAGGAATACATTTAGATCCACCAACCCTCGACTCCATTGACTTGCAAGTGACTAACCTGTGTAGCAAGGTGGGCGTTTCGCTGCCAGCTGAATAGAGTTAACTCTGACCGAGCTCTGGTGTTTGAATCGCACTTGTTCAATGGGACCAACCAGCTGGTCGATAGTTGATCGATACAGTGTTGACGGACAGCAAGTTAGTTCTCAGATGTTCGGAAGCGGGTTGAGGTTTCAGGAAATAGAATATATATAACTGAATGAACTTATAGAATTTCTGATGGGAATACCAGCAGCCTGTACAGTTTAAACGGTCCCTCCGTACTATACGCGTCAATACATCCCATGTGATTTCTCTATTTAGACGGCCAAAAAGGTAAAGGGGGTACCTTTGTCTGCAGATATTATGAAGTGCCACAAGTCTGATTTCTGAAACTCTGTTTACTTAAATAGCTGCTGGTTGTACTGGATCAAATCTTTTAGACTGCACTCTTTTTCGATAGTATACATGAAACAAAAGACGGCACAGCTCTTCGGCATGTAGCGGTCCACAATAGGCTAGTCTGAAACAATCAAGTTTTTGGTGCGAAAATCTCCCGGGGAGTTGTAGATTTTACATAAAATAAATGTCTCCGGTATAGAACAGCACAACTTTTGGCCAACCAGATGGATGACATGGCCCCCAAATTTATGACCTCTGTAGTTCACAATTTTCAATGTTGTTATTCAGTCGGAAACAACCGATAGGACTAACATTGACGCTTCCATGTTCCATGGTGTTAGCCGGCGCCGCCGGCTAGGGTTCGTTTGATGAAATTCGCGCCGGTAAAATCTTTGGAGGTTCAATGTAACTACAGTAGGTAATGTATGTGATTAATCAACCCAGGGTAACCCTATTTCGTACATGTCATGCAACCATCCGGTTCTTTCCTAAAGACCTCGGGCACTCTGATACGTAGAGCTACGAAACGTGATCTGTGGATTACTGAAGTCAACAATTCACTGCCTTGCATCCAGGCTATTCCATTGACAGCGTAGCTTTCTATCCATTTTAAATCGGACAAATAGAACCACTCGGTTTGAAAAAAAACTGACTTGGCTATAGCCTCCAACTCATGGCTTCCATTCCCTTGTCCTCCCCATCCCAGGTGGACCAAGCTGTAGCAGCTGGAACCACCGTGTATGATCTGGAAAGCCCAACCAAACCAACCGACCTGGTTTTTCAGTTCAAACGGAGCTTAACTGATCTAACTCAAGGACTGCTTTTAGACCACCTGTGTAATCAAATCAACCACCTCATTGGAAGTACGGCACTATCTGGTGCATGATTGAACGACGTATAAACCAATAAGCAGAAGTGTGTCGTCTAGCAGCTTCAAGGTTACCACCTTCTACCTATATTGTTGCCATATCATGATGCGTCCGCAAGTAATCTCCCCCTTCGCATCTTTTTGTCTCAAAAGCAAAAGCCCAACAGGTGGTACTCATGGCTCCCATTCCCTTGTCCTCCCCATCCCAGGTGGACCAAGCTGTAGCAGCTGGAACCACCGTGTATGATCTGGAAAGCCCAACCAAACCAACCGACCTGGTTTTTCAGTTCAAACGGAGCTTAACTGATCTAACTCAAGGACTGCTTTTAGACCACCTGTGTAATCAAATCAACCACCTCATTGGAAGTACGGCACTATCTGGTGCATGATTGAACGACGTATAAACCAATAAGCAGAAGTGTGTCGTCTAGCAGCTTCAAGGTTACCACCTTCTACCTATATTGTTGCCATATCATGATGCGTCCGCAAGTAATCTCCTCCTTCGCATCTTTTTGTCTCAAAAGCAAAAGCCCAACAGGTGGTATTATTGTCCAGTAATCGGATCACTCTACTCTATACACCTATACAATGCACCAATACCAATGTACGGGGTGCCAAACTGCTCACTGTCATTGCGAATCCCCCGTCAGGGTCCACGTGGCATGTCAAACATACAGGTAGGATGGTTGTCTACAGAAGACAAACCAGAGTACCTTCCAGAGAGTATAACAGTAAAAAAGTCTAAATAGATTTCAGGTGCTTCTTTGTACTCCTACAGACAAGGCTAGCTCGGGGCAACAGTTCACAACTTTCTCGTCATATTCTCCAAAAGAGTATGTAAGAAAATTAGCTGAAAATCCATGCGTGCATTAGGATGGAATTTCATGAGTCCTTTTTGTTTAGCCTGAATATTATAGACAGAAATTGCGATCCAATTCCGCTGTGTATCCCAAAATCTTTTCTGAGTGCAGACATACAACAGCTACATTGTAGGATTCAATCGACTGTTCGGAATCAGCCTAGGGGCTTACGAGACATCTGACCTCAGGTTGTTCAGCTGACCTCGGTCGGTCTTCTAAAATTCTGATATGCAATCAAACAATTAGTGTGCTCACGTTTGAGAAAGTCACGTGGGTCAAGACGAATTAACCAGAGTTTCAAGCACAGAAAATGTCGAGGCACCTCCACTTACCTTGATTGTGACCGAAGGTTTATTCTAAATTCGCAGCTTGTCTTTTTAAAAGGCAAACAGCTTTTCTTTTAAAAAGTGTGGAACAACCGTGTAAAAAGTTTTCCACTCAACTTTAAGATTAGCGGAGCTTGTGCTGCCTAAATAATCGGTGATTTCGGTTTGCGCTATGAAAAAGTGGTTTACTTTACAATTCTGTCACAGTACAACTGTGACAATACCAGCGAAACAGGGGTTGGTTGATTGTCATGCGAACTACATTGGATTTAATATTGTTTACAAAATATAATCGTAGTCGTGCCTGAACTTAATTGAATCATGCTAACTGTATGTAATTTACCATTCATTGGAAACAATGTTAACCACATCACCGGACAAACAAGATGCTGAAGCCAACTCATTACCATACTTTCCTCAGTGCGAGTCGCACGCACAGCTGTTTGATTTTCAGCTGTTTACTGACAGAAGTGCTACATTTTGGAACAAGTGGTAGTGAACTACGGGTGTAAAACTTTATTTGGAGATTAGTTCATAAGGTTGTCAACCGCTAACTATACTTTGGACTCGAACGTATCATCAAATGGGCCACAAAATAAAAGACCAGGGTGTCCACAACTAAATAGCTGAAACGTATCTCCGACTATGGTCCACTAAGAAAGTAATCAATCGGTAGAAGAGCATAACTTTTTGTTCTTCCCAGTGACAGTTTTAATAGTACCACTTCAAGGAATGAAATAACACTCACCACGGATGATCCTTGCAAGTATGCTGCACTCTCTTAAACAACATTGCCCTTTTATGGTGATACACATTCCCCATCTAACATCCTGCAGCCTCTCGTGCTACAGATCTAACTGAAGGCCGTACGGCTAAGTACCCCCTAACTCAGCTTCAGTGGTCGAGAGAAAGTGAATTTCTGAAAATCAATCCTAAAAATACATCGAAGTTAAGACCCGATGTCGGTACCGTTTTTCGTTTCCACTGTTGCCAAGATAGCGTGGCAAGCTTTGGCAACAATACTGGGTGCGAGTCCAACTATTACTCGATCATCTGAATCCTAGCAACACACGTAAACGAAACATAAGGCAATGTACTGTTCATAAATTTGCAGAGAATTGTCTCCAGAATTGCGCTGGAATGCTGTGGCCAGGAGCAACAAACGGGGTCTGACTACTGTAGCGTTGCCACGCCATTCGACTTAAGATTGTCACTTAGGCTAACTTAGCTTGCCAGCTAGCCACTAAACCCACACAGTGTTGAGCCATGGGGGCCGCTGCGTACGTAAACGCTGTAGGTCGTATGAAGGTGTTTTTGATGCTATAAACCTTGCAAGATTTGCCCGCATGATTTACATACAAAGGACTGATCAGTAGCATGGATAACATCCAAGAAGGAGCGCATTCGATATTCTTGATGGTCCTCTTGATCAGACGCCAGTTTCAGTAAAAAGCGTAACCATAGCTTCTCTTACTTAACTTGCTCCAGCACATAGATGTTTTAGCATTCCCCCAGTTCATTTCACATCACGAAGTAAACCCCATGCCTTATGCTTTTACTTACTCCTTTACCACAGCCTGTTATTGTTCATATTACTCGATAAGTACTCACATTCTACCCATTTTGTATTATCACCAAGGAATGAACTCATGTTCATGAAAGTACCTGTCTTTCCACGGCTTTTGTCAATCTCAGAAAAGCCTCCAAAGCTGTTCACGGCATCAGAGCTGTGTGTGATATTTATTCCGAAGATTTTGATAAAAGTTTATATGACGCACCCAAAAACGATTCAACTGTGGCACGTCGTAGCTACATTACTTGTGAAGGATGTACCTCAAACATTGTTTTTTTAATTAAGTGAAAAGATACGTCTACAGTTTCTGCAACGGGGACTGCTCTACTGGTCGTTGACTTCAAACAAAATTACTGATCTGACTGCTCCTTTCGCAACTGCAAAGAGTACCGCAAACTAGGAGAAAGCGCCTGTCATTTACTATCCTATCTTGTACTGTGAGGACGTTCATCTCCTAAAAGAACTTGCTAACTGTTCATTTACATTAGGGTTCCATTAATAATTTTTTCGCGAATAATGTTTTCAGAAACACAATGGCACTCTATGCTGTAATTTCTTGGGGTAGTATTCATCAGTGAGATCCTGGAGTTTAGATCTGAGTTCTGTCTGCTTAATGGTCTACATATGACAGTCTCTTTCGATAAGGCATAGGCCGGGGATCATGTGACTCTACATGGTGCATCTCAAAAACCTGCATATACTATAGTTGGATCGATGATGTTCCAGACTGCCTTCTCCTGACTGTATAGCCTATAAGAAACTTTTCAAGTCTTAAAATTTAATGTGCTCAGTTTCATGCACTTTTCGAAACAATGAAGTTTTTGAATCAACTTTCTTGAAATCAAGAGACAGAGTTTTGGGGCCCTTTTGAACAAAAAGGGACGGAAGCGTATGTCTGTATCTAATCTGCAAATCAGTTGATGGAATGAAGCCAGAACTTATCTCAAGCCACTTACCGTAACAACACTCCTTCCTGTTGCCAATACCCAGATTCATGGACCGACTTGAATGGCCATATTCAATAATACACCCGTTTACCAAAAGTATACGAAGCATACAGAAAACTGACCGGGGGCCATTTTTCTGCACTTATGCTATTTTCATTAATACGCCACCATAAAATTGCCTTATTGACCTTACCGTGTTCACTTGTAAACGATGTCAAAATTCAGTTTGTTGGTACTGCCGTGATAAGGAATAACTCGAGTAAATCCGTTAAATACAGATGAAGAGTGAAAAAACTGCGAATCCAAGGGAAAATTCCAAAAGTTGAAGTTAACCGAAAATGTTTAAAGTGCTCAAACGTTTCACACGGACCAGGCACGTTCTCTCTAGAGCATAATCCACCCATCAACGTTAGTACGTAATCATACAAAACCAACGAAGTCACGATAAGTGGAACTCAAGTCTAATATCGATTTATTGTTAACAGCTGATTCAGGGCCTAGCTATCAAAGGTATAAGGTTCCAGGTAAACACACAATTCTTATGAGAAGGCTATCTTAGCATCTCGAATGCGTATATGAAGAAAATTTCCTGGCACTGCCAAACTTCATTTCATTTCTCTCCGTGTAAATTCCTTTGTAGTCGCACATGAGACGAACAACAATACTGGTAATAAATCGAGTGACTGAAGAGTATTTATGTTTGTTGCTGTCAAACAAAGCTTGGCTACGCTTAACATCCTCGTGCCCTGAGTTTGCGGTTTTTTGGAGCACACCACGGCAAAGCTCCTCTTGTGCTTATGATAAGGGGAATGACCTCCGTTCTTTCAAAATTTGTTCAGCCTCTACTCTTGTGTGAATTTTACTGTGCTGTAAAGCAAGCCTTTTCAGGTGTTTGTTTCTAACCATTGCCCACCAATTTCTGCATTTGACACGCAATTGTGTAAGGTTTAACGTTTTGTAGAAAAAGGCACGCATCAATGAGTAATTAAACTACGTCAGATGAAGGCTTTGAAAGGTAGGATTTTGTCTATTTGAGCAGACTTATGATAACTCAAAGGATCCATTACCGCATTACCTTTCGTGGGCTTCGTCGTACGCTTTTTTCGGTGTTAAAATTTTTTTGGTGAGTTTACGTCAAAAGGCCTTACCAACAACCTCCCGTACGTGTTTTACGGAGCCCGATGTAAAGTTTGAAGAGCTGAATTCATTCGCGACCCGTTGTCTTCCAAAGATCGTAACGCTGGTCTTTCCATCTGTCACTTTTGACGATCCTTCGGCGCTTTTCCGTTTCACTTTTAATTTTTACCTCGAATGAACAGCAAACTATTTCGACTAAATCTTGGAACTTTATTGAGCGATCCATCTGATTCCGGTTTCCCGTTAACCGAAAAATGGCCATCTTTTAGAGTGATCCAATACGACTCCGCTGAGATCAACAAAGCAATGACACGTAGGAATACCTAGCAACGAAAGCCGTGAATTGGACGAAACTATCTAATTCATCTTGCTTAATGTGAGCACTATATGTCAGGTAGAGAGACCGATAATTAAAACAGAAGTAACGAAGGCGAGCAAACCGAAAAGCATATGAGCGTGCCAAAAGCAAGCAAATCTACTACTTAAAAAATCAAGACAAAGAGCGACTCTCAAATCTGATGCAAGAGACAGGAAGCGATTTCACTGGAATTAAATCATTGATTTTGATAACTAACAAAAATGCTGTTGCAGGTAGAAGTTGTTTGGGTGCAGAAATCATGTGTTCCGAATTTCGGCCTGTAGCTCTTCAGCCCAGCCGCACGGAGGTTTCACCAAAATAAAGAACAGCACATGTAAAACACTAAATCATGTAAACACAATCTGTAGACTCAACTTAGGATTGGGTGTTCATATTCACCACAAGATTTTGTCGTTATATTATGTCTACCTGAAACACTGCACATGTGAGCAAGTCATCCTACCTCTGAACTTCGAGGTTTATTTGGAAGTTGTTAACATGGGGCCAGATGTTCAACCTATGCTAACAACTGTTTAGAAGGGAATCATATAATTTGGGAACCTAGCCACAGTCACCATGTGGTTTTGCAAAGACTACCAGAATGGGTGAAAAATAAGTCTGTTTAGTATCAATCCAGTGCTCCAGAATGATCAGCACACACAAACTTACTAATTTTCGCTGCTGTAAATTGGAGCCATATCTGTCTTTCGTTCAGCTGATTACGAAATTTTGCTTGGTATAACTCAGGAGAATGTACTTATGTCCACCAGACTGACCAACTGTGCAAAGCAGGTACCCAAGGGTAGGGGGTGCATGGTTTTGAGAAAGGTGTTGAAAACCTTGACTGGCATTATAAATATAGCCTCATAAAGTGTTCAGGAATTCATTAGCTATGGTGAACCTCGGAAACCCCGCTCACTCTCGACTGGATAAGAACAATATCAGTTGACATCTCACGAAACTTAGGGGAGTCAGCCACTGTCAGCCACGCGTGGTCGAACGAGTAGTTATTCAGACCACTAGCCAAGCCTTCGCAGATTCGAGATTTCTTGGGGTTTCTTGAGATTCGCACTTCCGACCATCCTTATTAAGGATGAAACAACTGCACAAAACTTCTCGGCTTTTGGGGCGTAGGCCAGCGTCACTTATAGGACGAAGTCTCTGTTGATAATGTGCCTTTACTTGATTCAAGTCTTACACAGGGGATACTTGCTTTATTCCGATGACTGAACCTGATAATACTGTGGATAAACTTTAGTAAGCTGAGGAGCTTGCAACTGAACAAGTCAGCCGTACTTTAACCATAACAATGGTGACCTTGCGTCGGAACGACTATTGCAAAGGTGAACTAAATTATATCTCTAATGGATGGAAAGAAACAGATCAACACATTCTGACTTTAGACAAAATTATTTTACACTTCTGTGTACCCTTTGGTAAACTTTTATTGCAGATGGTGATTTATTGAAACAAGGTCAAATAGCTCCTCATTACCCACTGTATATCTTGTGGAAACTATAATTACCAGGGTGGGTCTAATCCGTCCGCAAAACAAACCTACAATTTACCTGTGTTTTAGTACTTACTGCTCCATAGAAATACCTAGCACCCTGTTCTGATGAGCGACCAAAACCAACTTGTTTCCTCCACTTCATCGGGTTCGAGTGTCCATCTTATTTCGTCATATGTATTTCGTGAGCTAGATATGAGGCGCGTTACTTGCAGTTTCAAACACGTATGTTAATCGGATTGCATGAAGACGGTGCCAAATTAGCACTAATTATGTGTCGGCGAGCTGAACCACCTCCTCGTGGTGCCGACCGGGTAGCCTGGACGTCTGTCTGGGTGAGCTAAGAGTTCAGCAACTCCAGACAGGGCCAACCACCCCGTTTGGTTTCAATGTGCTGGTTACTTTCGACAATG